>NC_092234.1:4752064-4862064 GCF_036320965.1 Panulirus ornatus
TCGTGTTGTCCCGTCTCTTAACCTTGTATATATACATCATGTCTGTACTACTATGTATGTATACACACACACACACACACACACACACATATATACTATATATATATATATATACACACATATATATATATATATATATATATATATATGGTAGTCATAAAAGACGTATATGTTCATTTCACGGTTCCTCCTCCTCAAGAAAAATGAAAAACGGTAATACGTTCGCTTTATTGCCCAGAGAAAATGGGATGATCCCGTTTGTACAAAGAAAAAAAAACACAACAGAAGTTAATTTCACGGTCTACCGCCAGGGTTGTGTGTCTGTATCAGAGGCGATTCAGTGTATGAGGCAATGAAAAGTGAGTATCAGCTCACTTGAGAGAGAGAGAGAGAGAGAGAGAGAGAGAGAGAGAGAGAGAGAGAGAGAGAGAGAGAGAGAGAGAGAGAGGTTACCCGTTTTGCCAGTCCTTACGACAAGGTTCTTGCTAGGGGGGGGGGGGCAGGGCTAGCGCGTCGTGCTCACCGCAGGAAAATCTAGAGTTACGACGAACGTTAGAGGTGCGTGTGTGTGTGTGTGTGTGTGTGTGTGTGGGTGGGTTAGCTACCTGGGACAAAGGAATGGAACTCGACAGCCAAGACAGACAGACAGACAGGATAACAGACAGAGAGACAGACGGGTAAACTTAGTATACAAAGTTCTTAACAAGTTTACATCTAGTTGTAAGTTGAGTGATATCATACGATAACAAGCTCATATCCCTGTTATCTTGATCTCTGAGTAATCAGATAATAAATGAAATTATTGATTACATTTTCTGTCGTTTTCGAAGAAAGGCGACTCTCGCGATTTAGCTAAAGAAATCTAATCTCATTAATCACCAATTTCTCGATATAAGGAACGTATTACAGGTCATTAATTACGGGTCATTAATTACAGGTCATTAATCGTTTTCCTGGGATTATTCAGAGCCGCCAGTAATCACTCGATATCGGATTTAAGGATATAATCAGCCTATTAATCACTGAATGTGCGATTTAAGGAACTAATCAAAATCTATTAATCACTAAATTTGCGATTTAGAGTACTAATCACTCACACTTTTAATCACTAGATATGCGAGTTAAATATGTAATTAATCACGCATTATTATTAATCGCAAGAAATGCTCGCTAAAGTACTGATCAAAGTCTATTAATCACTAAATATACGACGAAAGGAACCAATGAGATTGCAGTAATCACCTGCCATCATAACACCTTTATAAACAAACAAACAAACAAAAAACACGCAAGAAAAATATTTTTATACTCAGGATGGCGGCTTGAAGGAGAGGCTGTTGTCTTGCCATTCCCAGGATGGCCTAGTGCGAGGGAGAAGGCGTGCAATTCCCAGGACGATCAAGTGAAGGGAAGAAGACGCGCACACAATTCCCAGGACGACCTGGTGCAGCGAGGAGGGGGGGGAGGGAGGGGGGAGGGAGAGGGGGAGGATCATGAATAAAACAAGATCTGGGGATGGGGGGGGGTGGGGGAGGGGGGAGTCTCCTCACGGAAGCTGATTTTTATTCTAGGACGAAAGAGGGAAAGGGGGGAGGGGGGGTGTTCGGATCACAGGATGGCCTTCACCCAGACGATATAACATTGTTCTACAAGATAACATGGCTGCTGAAGGATTGGTCTACAAGATAACATGGCTGCTGAAGGATTGGTCTACAAGATAACATGGCTGCTGAAGGATTGGTCTACAAGATAACATGGCTGCTGAAGGATTGGTCTACAAGGACTGTTCTTCATTAAGACAACTGTTACGTAAAATTATTTGTTTCTTTTTAAATCTTCACCCCTTCCTCTCCCCTTCCCTTCCCTTCCCCTTCCCCTTCCCTCGTCCCCTTTAAACCCTTGTCTCCATCATGCGTTGTCTCCCTCACCATCTCCCTCCCTCACTCTCCCTTATCTTACATATATTGTGGATTATCTTAGGTATATTGTGAGTATGTTTAGATGCACTGTCGAATATCTTGAAAATACGCCCTACTTCCACTACGAAAATAAGCCCCACTTCCAGAATGAAAATAAGCTTCACTTCCAAAACCACTAAATCACTATACACATATACATCTCGCATATCTATTCAGTTTAAATACATAATGTTGATAATATTTGATGGATACTCGTCCATTCACGTCTTTATTGTTAATAGAAGAAATATTTCAACACACACACACACACACACACACACACACACACACACACACACACACACACACACACACACATCACCTGCTCATATCCTCGACAAAAGTTAGTTTTAAAACCTTGTGTCTCGCGAGCTGACGTCAAAAAGATTGCCCATCTTAAGAAAAAAAAGATTGTTATGACATTATCCTGGGCGACAGTCAAAGAAAACGGAAATATCTTCTTTTCCTGAGCCACAGCTGGAGGAGAAGGTGGAGTTTTAAAATGTCCTTTTACTGGAAGCTGTAGTGTCTCTCTCTCTCTCTCTCTCTCTCTCTCTCTCTATATATATATATATATATATATATATATATATATATATATATATATATATATATATGTAATTCTAAGTTGTTTATTTTATAATAGAATAATAACTTATATACTAACTTTCTTAAGACTTATATATAGATCATAATGCCCATTTATGCATCATTTAAGAAATTATAATTCAAAATCCAGCGAACATCTTTATATGGATGAAGAACAAAGAAAGAAATAAAAAAGAACAATTACGTTGGACAAAAATGACCTTTGACCCTGGACTGGATACGTTGTTCCCATTGTCGTCCTTGTCCTAATTACCCGGTGATGATCGTTGGAATAGTGACCACCCCCCCCCCCATACCCTTAGTGCCTGTCGTTAAGAACGAAAATCCTATTTACACGGGTGAAATGTCCGTCCATAAACCAGAATTGGTAGGTATTGGAGACTAGGGTGGAAGTGGAGGAGGGGGGGGGGGGTGGCGATGGTTAGTTGTTTGTGTGGTGATTAGGAGGGTCGTTAGTTGTTTATGTGGTGATAGTGATGTTAGTTGTGTGTGTGGTGATGGTGTGGTGTGTGTGGTGTTGTGTGTGTGGTGTTGTGTGTGTGGTGATGGTGTGGTGTGTGTGGTGTTGTGTGTGTGGTGTTGTGTGTGTGGTGATGGTGTTGTGTGTGTGTGTGTGGTGTTGTGTGTGTGGTGATGGTGTTGTGTGTGTGTGTTGTGTGTGTGGTGATGGTGATGGTGTTGTGTGTGTGGTGATGGTGTTGTGTGTGTGGTGATGGTGTTGTGTGTGTGGTGATGGTGATGTGTGTGTGTGTGGTGTTGTGTGTGTGGTGATGGTGTGGTGTGTGTGGTGTGGTGTGTGTGGTGTTGTGTGTGTGGTGATGGTGTTGTGTGTGTGTGTGTGGTGTTGTGTGTGTGGTGATGGTGTTGTGTGTGTGTGTTGTGTGTGTGGTGATGGTGATGGTGTTGTGTGTGTGTGGTGATGGTGTTGTGTGTGTGGTGATGGTGTTGTGTGTGTGGTGATGGTGTTGTGTGTGTGTGTGGTGTTGTGTGTGTGGTGATGGTGTTGTGTGTGTGGTGCTGGTGTTGTGTGTGTGTGTGTGTGTGGTGTTGTGTGTGTGGTGATGGTGATGGTGTTGTGTGTGTGTGGTGTTGTGTGTGTGGTGATGGTGATGTGTGTGTGGTGATGGTGATGGTGTTGTGTGTGTGTGGTGATGGTGTTGTGTGTGTGTGTGGTGTTGTGTGTGTGGTGATGGTGTGGTGTGTGTGTGTGGTGTTGTGTGTGTGGTGATGGTGATGGTGTTGTGTGTGTGGTGATGGTGTTGTGTGTGTGTGTGGTGTTGTGTGTGTGGTGATGGTGTGGTGTGTGTGTGTGGTGTTGTGTGTGTGGTGATGGTGTGGTGTGTGTGTGTGTGGTGATGGTGTGGTGTGTGTGGTGTTGTGTGTGTGGTGATGGTGTTGTGTGTGTGTGTGTGGTGTTGTGTGTGTGTGTGGTGTTGTGTGTGTGGTGATGGTGTGTTGTGTGTGTGTGGTGATGGTGATGGTGTTGTGTGTGTGGTGATGGTGTTGTGTGTGTGGTGATGGTGTGGTAAGTGTGTGTGTGGTGTTGTGTGTGTGGTGATGGTGTTGTGTGTATGGTAAGGATATATATACAACCAGGAGCAGTGTGGTGCACTGCTCCATTCTGTCATGTAAGCTTTAACCCAGCTTGTGTTATCTGGTGTTAGTGAGCACTTACACCTCAGCTAACATCTGTTAGAAGCTAAAGAAAACGACTAAACTGAAGCTGTTCATCGCATGGGTCGCCATCCGTTTCGAAGCTTCGATTCCCAGAAGTGTAAAGCATGACATGGTCCATTGTGCGAATCTCTTATCTGCTCCGAAGCCTTGATTACCAACTCTCTGAAGCACTTGGTTCATCATGTGGCTCGTTATCTGCTTCGAAGCATCGAGTAGCAGACCTTTGAAGCATCCTTCATGTCAGTACTAATTAGATCGTTTTTACCTGGTTTGTGGCCTCGTTGTGACTAATTAGATTCCGGGAGTGTGTGTGTGTGGCAATGTTGTCTCTTTTTCTCTCCGTAAAAACACAAGTGATGAGAAATAAACAAACAAACAAAAATAAGACGAGGTTTATTCAGCATTGTTTGGGTCTTCTGGTCTGATTTGCTTTCGACAAACATATTTTAGGGCAAAAGTATATGTAAACATTCTTCCTTTGTTCTCAATCTACGTACAAAATTCCATTAGAATTGATATGATTTTTTTTTTAAGTATAAAAAATAAAGTTTGACACTTGAGATCAGTCCGGCGTTGGAGAACGCATATGATGCGTCAGATGCGTCACGCTTGGCGTAGAGTCGAGAGAGAGAGAGAGAGAGAGAGAGAGAGAGAGAGAGAGAGAGAGAGAGAGAGAGGGAGAGAGAGATTACCAGAGTCAGATAAGGAAGATGAGAAAGATAAAGGAAGCATAGAGATATACAGAGGTGTGTGTGTGTGTCTGTCTGTCTGTGTGTGTGTGTGTGTCTGTCTGTCTGTGTGTGTGTGTGTGTGTGTGTGTGTGTGTGTGTATGTTCAATTCCTGTATCATTTTCTAATTGCCTTGTTCGGTGCTGTTTGATGTAAGCGACGATCGTGAATAGTTTAGCATTGATGGTTGACCATAAGACTAACATTTTCTTATTTATTATCAAAAAAAAGTTAGCATTTATTATCGGCAAAAATCAGGCATTTCTATAATCGTTCTCTGGCTTTCACAGCACCTGACTCACAAGGACGGAAGTCCTGCAGGATATGAGGGTATATTGGTCCTTAATGTCATTTCTTCTTTTTTTTTTGTAAATATTACGTGGTTGTCCCACGTAACTCCGTGACTACGACGGTACGACCCTTGAACACGACGGTACGACCCCTCCAACACGACGGTACGACCCTTGAACACGACGGTACGACCCTTCCAACACGACGGTACGACCCTTGAACACGACGGTACGACCTCTTCAACACGACGGCACGACCCTTGAACACGACGGTACGACCCTTGAACACGACGGTACGACTCCAACACGACGGTACGACCCCTCCAACACGACGGTACGACCCTCCAACACGACGGTACGACCCTCCAACACGACGGTACGACCCTCCAACACGACGGTACGACCCTTGAACACGACGGTACGACCCCTCCAACACGACGGTACGACCCTTGAACACGACGGTACGACCCTTCCAACACGACGGTACGACCCTTGAACACGACGGTACGACCTCTTCAACACGACGGTACGACCCTCCAACACGACGGTACGACCCTTGAACACGACGGTACGATCCCTCCAACACGACGGTACGACCCTTGAACACGACGGTACGACCCTTGAACACGACGGTACGACCCTCCAACACGACGGTACGACCCTTGAACACGACGGTACGACCTCTTCAACACGACGGTACGACCCTCCAACACGACGGTACGACCCTCCAACACGACGGTACGACCCCTCCAACACGACGGTACGACCCCTCCAACACGACGGTACGACCCTCCAACACGACGGTACGACCCTTGAGGCACGACACCCAGGGCACCATACCCAGGGACTGCTCCATCGTGGGCCCCGTTATCATGGAGGCGCCCCAACATGCATGGAATTGTTCGAAGGTCAGAGAGCTTCAGCCATTACCCTGTACCCTGAGTGGTGGTTCCAGCCTCGACAACTACGCTAAGTACGACCCAAACACGACTTGTGTTCGTCTGTTTATGTCCCTCGGGGAGAGGGAGTGAGGCTCGAAAGTTCATGAAACAATTCAAAGACTTTTATGTGGCTGTTGAGTTAGATACGACTGTCTGCGGCCCTAACGAGCCCTCCATAACAAGGCAAATTACCCCACCCGCTTGATGAGGTCACTGGTGATTAGACCCTGGGGTTGTGCAGAGGGCTATGGGGGTCCAACACTCCCCCCCCCCGCCCCTCCCCCCATACCCAGGGTTCTCTAGGGGGGGGTATGTAAGGGGAGAGGAGGAGTAATGATGACGTCTCTCTCTCTCTCTCTCTCTCTCTCTCTCTCTCTCTCTCTCTCTCTCTCTCTCTCTCTCTCTCTCTCTCTCTCTCTCTCTCTCTCTCTCGCGTGTGTGTGTGTGTGTGTGTGTGTGTGCAACTAGATGGAGAAGCTCCATCACAATCCATCAACATAAACAAGACGCCGTCGTGACTCCCCCCAGAAACACCTTCCCATATTTCTTCATCGTACCCTCTTCCATTAACTCTCACCCTCCCACCGTCTCTCCATTATCTCCTTCACCTCTCCCACTCACGCACTCACTCACTCTCTCTCCTCCTTCTCTTCCTCCTCCTCTCCCACCTCCTCCTCTCCCTCACACTCTCATTATTCCTTGTCTCGCCTTCATTTTGCAGTAATCCATCTTGAAGTTCGCGATATTCCCTTCTCACAAGGCCACATCTCCTCCCACTCATCCACTCTCCCAAAGCTCTCACTCGAACCCAGAGCTTCCAGAGTGAGAGAGAGAGAGGGAGGGTCTTCCATACTACAGAGGCCCCCATGCGCCCCTTCCCCACCCCATCCTTCCCCTTTGGTTCGAAAGTCAGCCAAGGATATGTGAATTTATCTGGCCCTCCCATGCGACACTACCATACCAGACCTTCAACTATCCCCTTGGCTAATAGGGTAAGCCAGGAATGGGGGGGGGGTTTGGGGGGGCGCTGGGGGGGTGGGGAGCCCACTTTTTCTCCCAGCGTGATGGGGAGGGAGGGAGGGAGGGAGAAGTACCTGTCAGCCATCGCTTCCTTATAAAGGGAAGTTCAACCTTTATAAAGTGAAGGTCAGTGTAGGAGCAGTTGTCCAGAGGGAAAGGTTCCGTCAGGAAACCGTAGCTTTTTTTGGTTATGGCGGAACGCTCGGGTTATCCCTGTGGCTTTATAAGGTGAGACTTACAGGCTTTATAAGGGTAAACTGGTTGTATAAAGGAACTATGCCTTTATAAGGGTTACAACAGGTCTTCATAAGGGAAAAGTAGCTTTACGAAGCTACGGTTTTGTAAAGGGAACTATAGCTTTATAAGGATAACTATAGCTTTATAAGGATAACTGTAGCTTTATAAGGATAGCTGTAGCTTTATAAGGATAACTGAAGCTTTATAAAGTAAATTAAACCTTTAGCCTTGAGCCTGTGACTGGGTACGGCAGTAAGGTAGACGTTCACACGCTAGCAACTGCGAATTTCGAACTAAATCACACAACATCATCTTGCCCCCACAAGCGCATTAAATTGTATTATCCCGGGAAACCAGTGCTGGCCATTAGGGCTGGTAATCCCCTGGTATAACACAGAGATAGCGACCATCATAACCATTCTTTTATTACGCTGTGGATATCGTGTTTTATCTCTCCACGTGGAAAGAGAGACAGAGAGACATACAGACGCACTCACATATTTCTTTCCTCTAAAGAGAATCGTATAGTGAGAGAGAGAGAGAGAGAGAGAGAGAGAGAGAGAGAGAGAGAGAGAGAGAGAGAGAGAGAGAGAGAGAGAGACTATGTTCGGCAAGCACCCCAACATGGGACAGGCCCAACATGGGACAGGCCCAACTTGGACAGAACTTCCCTCCTTCTAGGATGAAGTTAAGGGTCTTTCCTTATCCCAGTATGGCGGCCACAATGTCCCCCTCTTCACATGTGTGACAATATGGCCTTTGCCTATTTATACACACGAGTCCAAACCCTTTCCAAATCTTGGTATAATGTTTCGCCCATGATTTGAGCACTGTAGCATACGGGGGGGGGGGGGACCTTATGGTAATGACCTTTGACACCCCCCCCTTAAACTTTGACCTTACGAGCGATTTTTTTTTTTAGGTCCATGATATCTGCTGCCCGGATGATAATTAGAGATATCTTTAATCTACATAATGAAGACGTATGTATTATTACCTCATTCTCTCACTGTCGTAACTCTCACTATGGCTCAGCTCACTGCCTCTTAAACACAAAGGGAATTTGCAGCCAATTGGTCCTCATGTGAATTATATTCAAATTTCACGCAGTGATATTACCTACATTAAGCGGCACTGGGTATTATAACGATTATATATATATATATATATATATATATATATATATATATATATATATATATATATATATATATATATATATATATATATATATATATATATTCTAGGAATTAGACGACTATTTGTTGGTCTTAGGTAGTAATAATAACAATTATCGAAAATATAGTGAAATTGATAAAAATCCGGAACATAATCCTGTAATATAATCTCTGACAAATAATCTCTCTCCAGCCTTCCTAATTCAAGATGATTATTATGTAAAGTCTTATTGTCTCATGTTTAGTTATTTATCTGTGTCATTATATACCATTGTTACAATTACTGTACTGGAATTGTTACCATCTGGAAATATATATATATATATATATATATATATATATATATATATATATATATATATATATATATATATATATATATATATATATATATATATATATATATATATATATATATGTGTGTGTGTGTGTGTGTGTGTGTGTGTGTGTGTGTGTGTGTTTGACGTAATGGCATCATCTCCCAAAATTATGACTTCTGAAAAGCTGTATAATATATAACGAAAATTAATACAATAATAATGATTATATATTACGTCTACTTCAGTATGGGGTGTTTTGGATCCTGGTATGGGCTGAATTTTATTTAAGTCGAGAAAATGGTATGTGTACAGTTACACTTGGCTGATATATGCAAGTCCTGATATTTTATACAAAACATCAATATTTATTTATTTTATGATGTCCTTCATTCTTTCATATTTTACATCTCAAATGCAGGACGACATCGACGATCAATATGTGTCTCCTGGCAGCACTGGCTGGGAGGTTGGCAGGCCTGACGCCTGGCCCCACCTGATAAACACACTCGACATCCACTGAAGGAGACGGGCCGGTCATGAAGGGAGAAAACGGCATCCAGCGACCGAGAACCCAAGTAGGGGGGACTGAAGTACACGTGAGACAGGTACTGAGGACTGGAGAAAACGGGAAGACTATGACCTATGGAGGAGCGACTGAAGAAAACGGAAACCCAGCGCCTTAAGGCTATGGTAAGCATATCTTAACTTTATTTTCTTTAATTCATTTCGCTTACTAATGTGACCTGAAGTGTTGTAGTTGAAGTAGTCCTTGTAGTGAGGTCCAAAGTGTTCTCTCTCTCTCTCTCTCTCTCTCTCTCTCTCTCTCTCTCTCTCTCTCTCTCTCTCTCTCTCTCTCTCTCTCTCTCTCTCTCTCTCTCTCTCTCCCCCCACAGACATATTGTGTATATCACCCATGACAACACAATCTTCTTAAACCTAAACTTCGTTCGCCAATAGAGCTTGTTATTGGCCGCATTATTGCAAGAGTTTCGACCGAGCGAGCTGTGCCAACGTGCCCGTGATCCAACAAATTGTTATTGTCAGCCGCCTGGGGGGGGGGGGGTTGCCAGCGTTCTCCAGCCGTCTATCTCGACGGGAAAGTTCGCATCGCATTTTCAGTTTATATTTTTTAACCCCTTGAGTATGACGACTTAGCTCACCCCTTAAATCGTCGTACTTAAGGGGTTAAATCATCGTACTCAAGGGGTTAAGACTTCCATAAGACAAGAGACACTTGAAATCTATTATATGACCCCGAAATACAGTTTACAGAATGACATTCCGTTTTCTTCTGGATTATCTGCATCTCTAATGATCATGAATGAGTATGGGGTGTCGCAAACCCGATAGAGCAAGGATGTGCTTAAGATAGATAGATAGATAGTTCGATCCTTAGGTAGCCGATGTCTATATTTGTTATCTTCTTTATTGATTATGGAGTAAAACAAAAAAAAGTAATTAAAGATGAACTAAGGCACTAGACATCTTTCGATAATTCGTTTCCTTTACATGAGAGTAATTCTTGCAGTTAAATATATTCATTTTAAACTCTCAGTATGTCTCGAGCATTTATAAGGGTAATATTCGTCAATTTTCATCAATTTGCAGGATAGTAGTTTCCAGTAGTGGCCAGTCCACTCCCTATTTTCTCTCCAGCTTCACCGTTTTCTTTTGAAACTTACCGTGTCCCTGGCCATTCAGAACCAGAAGTCTACAAGCCGCTCTGTACTTCCTTAAACCCATAGCTTCACTTACGACAACACTTCGTACCACAGTTCAGCCCTTAATCTAATTTAGGCATCATTAATATCAAAGTCAAACTCCTGCTCATATTAATGAAGCCTCTCTGATCAAATTAATCTCTTCCCGTCGCCCGTCACGGCCTAAGCATTTAAAGCCTAAGCATTTAAAGCCTAAGCATTTAAAGGTATTATGTATTCATAATGTTTGGCTGGCGGGGCCCAAATGGCCGACCTCAGCGCCATCTGTTATCAAGGGTTCAAATTATAGTAAAATCATTGCTATGTTTCGTGATATAACTTCATTTTTTTAATGAATATATGTAGATACGTACATTATTATTACCTATTTGTTTGTTATATACCTCCAAATGGTCTTAAGTGATAAATAATGTTTTTTACGTTTTTATTTTAGCATAATATTTGAAAAAAAAGACGTAAGGTATTATATATGCCATTTAAAAAGACGTTTGAATTATAATTACAGTTACCGACCTGACTATAAACTCCGCCCCATTTCATGACGTAAGTTAGTAAACAAATAATGGCTGCCTTGTGTCGTGATTGTGGTGATCGCTCACAAGAAAACGACCTATATCTCTTTCCCCTCCACTCCTTCCCGGTAAGATTCCCATCACATCTCGTAGTATAACATGTGGCAGTAATGACAGGGTCCTTAAATAAACTGTATGTTGTTCCTACTGACTTAAATCCATCAGTTTGTGAGCACAGTGTGTCCCGCTAACCTGTCGGATTTTCGTCAAGGCTCGGCTTTACATTCTCAGAGAAGCCGTTCTTCATGGGTGTTGCATGGTCTTGCATGACACATACATCCGGACCAGGAATGTTGTAGTGCAAAAGTTACGACGGCACGCATTGCAGTGTTGTCGTATTGTTGGTTATTACAATCCTTGTAAGTATAACCGTCCCCTCCCGCACTGAGCCAGTCAGTAACGCTTTCCCTCATGTAATCATCCAGGTAACACAGGCTTTACGATAATGCATTAATAAACCACAAAGAATTCAAAGAAATTGGTTATGATAACATTCGATTTGATGATAATTGTTTACTTGATGATATTACCGCTTAAGACATCGGACCTGTTTTCGGATGTTGAAATTATACGTATTTTACCGATGGTTTTTTGGATGCGGTTGACAACGATCCTAACCATCATTTTCTACAGCAGATCAATACCATTTGGGGATCCCCCCCACCCTGTACCCAATTATAATGAGGGACCCCTAGTGGGAAGGGAGGGGATTTGGGGGTCAGGTCAATCACAGATTGCTGTAATTGGTGATAAAATCGAAGGTCAGGATCGTCCGGATGACATCAGGAACTATCGGATATACTACTTTAATTAAAACAAATCAAAACTCACTTAAGAATTTTCTAAAACTGTAATAACACCGTTTACTTTATGTCTTTGAACTTCCGAGTCATGGAAGCCCGTAAGTTTTATTGCATAATTATGAGAATTATTATAGAGAAGAAATTAAGACCAGGAGAATTTGACTTGGATTATTTCTATTTGTATTTTACCATTATGAGTTTGGTCTGTAGTGGTGGGGGCTGTGAAGATAAGGGAAAACGTCGGGTTGGTTATCGTAAAGTACACGTGACAATTGTTACAACTTAACAGGATTATCTTCTAGTTTCCTATAGTAACTGTAGGATTTCCGAGGTTGTTTGAAGAAAATAAAGTTATTTTTTTTGAGGTCTTGCATTTACATTAAGCTGCTGAAACGTAAAGTGGTTGCTTCTGGTGGCAGGAAACAGAGGTAAACAGAGGGAATAAAATACAATGCAGACTAAATATAAATAAACACGGGACCAAAACAGTCACATTATTTTTTTCTTTTAAGAACAACATCGAAATTGAAGTAAATTTCAGTTGCTAGTGAAAGTTAGGTAAGGTTCTTACTGGTTCTGTCCAGCCCCACAAACACTTCACCTTCCTCCAACAATAAATAAATGTATTATAATTCCCCTTGATCAACACTAGCGGCCTATTGATTATATCCCTTAATAAAACATTGTTCCTGTGAGAAATGTTTATTAGATTTCACAGTAAATAAGGTCTTGACAGAAAGATATACCTGTACATGATTGGCTTTTAGAAAGTGAAAAGTATTAAATTAGAGACTTTTTATAGCATTATGTTGTAACATTTATAGTTTATAAAAGTAGTTGCAGGCACATTATGTATCATGTAGGTACTATATAGCATTACATAGCAAGAAAGAAAGTGTTTAGTAAGTGTATAGTATACAGTGTATAGTATACAGCGCAGTATAAAGTGTTATTTAACAAGAAGGAAACAGTATGTAGCAAGTAACAAACAGGATTAGATGGAAACAAACACTATGATATGCAATGAATACACTGTAGAAAAAAAAGAACACTATAGCCAAGAATGTTTTTCCTGCGAGAAATCACTAGATTTACATATATCTGAATATATGAATTTTACTTGTAGATTTAGGTTGAATGATAGACCACAGGTTTTAATGGTGAATTTTGATGTGAAAATCTTCCACGTATTTTCTAAGTGATTGGTGATCCGACGATTGTATATCCAAGTCTTCTAAAGTGATCTTCAGTAATGAGGGCAAAATGCCTCGGAATTATTATTATAATCACACTTGTCAACTCAGTTGAAATTGGTCCCGTAAATAGGAAATGGGGTTTATGTACCTGGCTGAAAAGGTTGAACAGGATTTTAATGAGTCAATATTCAAAGTGGCTGACCGATTTTATTTCCCGTAATAAAGGTGCATTTTTTTTTTTTTTTCTTTTTGTTTGAACATGATTGCACCACTTCAACGGACCTATCTGTATTTCTTTCTTTCTTTCCCTTCACAAGATGATGAGGAAGCACCTGTCTGTTGATGTTGGTTTTGACAAGATTAATGTTAACTTGTTTATTTTTTAATTTTTGTTTTTCATTTCTTTTTTTTCACTTCATGCGTCTGTGTTTGGCCCATAGTTTTTGTATCACTTACATTTATACTACTTCCCGTTTTCTTTGTACTGAGTAGAATCACTACCTCTTCCAAAGTGTTTAAAGAAAATTGATGTTTAAAGCTTTTGTAAAGTACTGAGAACTGTTTATCCTTGCATGCTAAGTATGTGTCCTTTTTTTTCCTCAGCAGGTGTGATTAATTAGAGCAAGAATGGTATAGCGAGCAGGTTGGCTGCCTGACTCTGCTGTGCCACGCCATGATCCCGGAACACTGGTTCGAGGTTCAGCGTTGACGGGGCTGCGTGTAGTTGCCCACAGGTCAGTGTAGGTTCAGCGTTGACGGGGCTGCGTGTGGTTGCCCACAGGTGAGTGTAAAGTTCTTTTTGGTGGGGGGGTAATTATTACGTTCATGCATTCCCCTACACCCCCCCCCCCCTTCTGCCAGTTATACAATAGTTATTATGCACCTCAGTTCTTTCTTGAATCCAATATATTCACAGCATCTCTTCCTTCATCCCTCCCTCCAACAATTAATTCATTTATTCATCGTTAGTCCCTGGTACCGCTTCGTTGCCTTTGTATCTTTATCATTTATCAAAGAGTCTTCTTCCAAACGTCCCAGTTTCTGATCCCATCTTTGTTACATTTACTTTCATTCATTTCATCGTGTTCCCTGGTGCACAGCTCTGCCATTTCCATCTCTTGGATATTTTCACCTTTATTGTCTATCGTGATTGTAAAGTTAAGTGCGTCTATCTGTCCAATCGAGATATTTGTCTGTATCTCTTCTCTGTCTTTCGCCTTCCATTCCCCTATCCAATTATCGCCCTTTATCTCAATCTATTTATGCCTTCACAGTAAGAATCTATATATATATATATATATATATATATATATATATATATATATATATAATTTGCTTTGTCGCTGTCTCCCGCATTAGCGAGGTAGCGCAAGGAAACAGACGAAAGAAATGGCCCAACCCTCCCACATACACATGTATATACATACACGTCCACAAACGCAAATATACATACCTATACATCTCAACGTATACATATATATACACACACAGACATATACATATGTACATAATTCATACTGTCTGCCTTTATTCATTCCCGTCGCCACCCCGCCACATAATGAAATACCAACCCCCTCCCCCACATGTGCGCGAGGTAGCGCTAGGAAAAGAAAACAAAGGCCACATTCGTTCACACTCAGTCTCTATCTGTCATGTATAATGCACTGAAACCACAGCTCCCTTTCCACATCCAGGCCGCACAGAACTTTCCATGGTTTACCCCAGACGCTTCACATGCCTTGGATCAATCCAGTGACAGCATGTCGACCCCGGTATACCGCATCGTTCCAATTCACTCTATTCCTTGCACGCCTTTCACCCTTCTGCATGTTCAGGCCCCGATCACTCAAAATCTTTTTCACTCCATCTTTCCACCTCCAATTTGGTCTCCCACTTCTCCTTGTTTCCTCCACCTCTGACACATATATCCTCTTGGTCAATCTTTCCTCACTCATTCTCTCCATGTGACCAAACCATTTCAAAACACCCTCTTCTGCTCTGTCAACCACACATCTCTCTTACCCTTTCATTACTTACTCGATCAAACCACCTCACACCACATATTGTCCTCAAACATCTCATTTCCAGCACATCCACCCTCCACCGCACAACTCTATCTATAGCCCACGCCTCACAACCATATATCATTGTTGGAACCACTATTCCTTCAAACATAACCATTTTTGCTTTCCAAGATAACGATCTTGACTTCCACACATTCTTCAACGCTCCCAGAACTTTCGCCCCCTCCCCCACTCTATGATTCACTTCCGCTTCCATGGTTCCAACCGCTGCCAAATCCACTCCCAGATATCTAAAACACTTCACTTCCTCCAGTTTTTCTCCATTCAAACTTACCTCCCAATTGACTTGTCCCTCAACCCTGCTGTACCTAATAACCTTGCTCATATTCACATTTACTCTCAGCTTTCTTCTTTCACACACTTTACCAAATTCAGTCACCAGCTTCTGCAGTTTCTCACCCGAATCAGCCACCAGCGCTGTATCATCAGCGAACAACAACTGACTCACTTCCAAAGCTCTCTCATCCACAACAGACTTCATACTTGCCCCTCTTTCCAAAACTCTTGCATTCACCTCCCTAACAACCCCATCCATAAAAAATTAAACAACCATGGAGACATCTCACACCCCTGCCGCAAACCAACATTCACTGAGAACCAATCACTTTCCAGTCATCCTACACGTACACATGCCTTACATCCTCGATAAAAACTTTTCACTGCTTTTAACAACTTACCTCCCACACCATATATTCTTAATACGTTCCACAGAGCATCTCTATCAACTTTTATCATATGGCTTCTCCTGATCCATAAATGCTACATACCATAAATGCTACATAACAAATCCATTTGCCTTTCTAAGTATTTCTCATATACATTCTTGAAAGCAAACACCGGATCCACACATCCTCTACCATTTCTGAAACCACACTGCTCTTCCCCAATCTGATGCTCTGTACATGCCTTCACCCTCTCAATCAATACCCTCCCATATAATTTGCCAGGAATACTCAACAAACTTATACCTCTGTAATTTGAGCACTCACTTTTATCCCCTATGCCTTTGTACAATGGCACTATGCATGCATTCCGCCAATCCTCAGGCACCTCACCATGAGTCATACTTACATTAAATAATCTTACCAACCAGTCAACAATTCAGTCACCCCCTTTTTTGTTAATTCCACTGCAATACCATCCAAACCCGCTGCCTTGCTGGCTTTCATCTTCTGTAAAGCTTTTACTACCTCCTCTGTTTACCAAATCATTCTCCCTAACCCTCTCACTTTGCACACCACCTTGACCAAAACATGCTATATCTGCCACTCTATCATCAAACACATACAACAAACCTTCAAAATACTCACTCCATCTCCTTCTCACATCACCACTTCTTGTTATCACCTCCCCATTTGCCCCCTTCACTGATGTTTCCATTTGTTCCCTTGTCTTATGCACTTTATTAACCTCCTTCCAAAACATCTTTTTATTCTCCCTAAAACTTAATGATACTCTCTCACCCCAACTCTCATTTGCTCATTTGCAAGAGGAAATTGTAGCAAACTCTCACTATGTTTTCTATGCTTTATATTTTACCAGACGAATCATTAATCCAGCATTATCTATCATCAGTACAGTAGTCTATCACAATCCCATCATTGATTATATATAATTAGACCTTATTACATCTTGGATTATTATTATTATTATTATTATTATTATTATTATTATTATTATACATTACACTTGATTATATTGTATGGCGGAGGTTTAAATTGTCAACTGACCAAACCCGTTATGTCATTTGTCGGGTAAATACAGGTCCAATTTTTTTGCTTAGTTTGATGAGCTAGTGCAATATACAGGGCCATTGTTTGTAAACTGTCGGTAATTGTGATTTCATTCCAGCCCTCTGGCATTATTAGAGCTGCTGTTTGTGTTATACCGTAGAACAAGATAACAAAACGCTATCTTTTATGTTCTCATTGTCTTCTAGAAATTGAACCTCCTGTTATCAATTTCTGGATTTTTCTAGAAAGGATGGCTAATTTGTTCATGCAAGATAACAGTAGTATAGGTAAGTTTCAAGTGCTTCAGATATATGGTCAATATTTGCATGTAATGAAAGGAGTCAATGTTGCTTTTGAAATATTAGTAACTTATTTAATGTTTCAGCGACTGGCTATCGTCCAGGATGTCAAACGTCAGCCAACACCAGCCATCCAGGGTGTCAAACGCCAGCCACCCTGGGTGTCAAACATCAGCCAACACCAGCCATCCAGGGTGTTAAATTCCAGACAACACTAGCCATCCAGGGTGTCAAATGCCAGCCAACACCAGTCATCAAGGGTGTTAAGCACCAGCCAACATCAACCATCCAGGGTGTCAAATGCCAGCCAACACCAGGCATCCAGGGTGTCAAACGTCAGATAACACCAGCCATCCAGGATGTCAAATGCCAACCAACACCAGCCACCCAGGGTGTCAAACACCAGCAATCCAGGATGTCAAACACCAGCCACCCAGGGTGTTAAACACCAGCCATCCAAGGTAACAATTACCACATTGAACCTCGAATTGTACATCATGGCTGGTCGAAGCCAAACTAATGTGTAGCTGTAATTAACGATATTGACTTTGATCTGGCCTTTAATATGCAAATTGTTGACTGGACAGTTATTACACGTTCAGTAAAGAGCGTTCTTGCTTTGAACCCAAATGTAACAAACCATGTAATTTAATTTTAATGTTCCTTTGTGATAAAAATTATATAGATGCATCCCTTACAGGTTAAACAGGTTCATAAGATACTCGGGTAATTATGTGAAGTCATTTTTTGATAGGGGAGAAAGAATACTTCCCACGTATTCCCTGCGTGTTGTAGAAGGCGACTAAAAGGGGAGGGAGTGTGGGGCTGGAAATCCTCCCCTCTCGTTTTTTTCTTTTTAATTTTCCAAAAGAAGGAACAGAGAAGGGGGCCAGGTGAGGATATTCCCTCAAAGGCCCAGTCCTCTGTTCTTAACACTACCTCACTAACGCGGGAAATGGCGAATAGTTTGAAAGAAAAGAAAGATGTATAAAGTGAATCTTTCTTTAGTATTTTTTGTAGTGTAATTGTAACAAAAAGTTTGTATTTATTGATGGACTTCACACTATTAGCACTTATTAATAAACAAATATCTGAGGGAGTCACGTCTCACACTGTTTAAACTTAAGTAATAATAGTAAGTAAGGGGAAGACGCAGATGTGGTTTGCAAGTACATTTCTTCGTCAGTTATCCATCACATTTATCTTTCCTACATATGAAATCCCGATCAGTTATAATGATAACTAACAACATAATTAAGCCTCTCTGTAGAATACTAGATCAACATCAGGTGTAAGAAAAAGAATATCCACCATTTTTGTGAAGACATGAATATGATATCTGTAATTATAACACATTATTCAACCTTAATGTTTGGTTCATTATGCTTGCTATGATATCCTGTAAGATGTACCACTCTGCAAGTACATTCCTCTCCTTCTTTAACACTAAAACATTATATTTTACAGATTCCTTCTGAGCCCTGTGGCAGTCCTACCCCTCCAAGACCTTCATATGGTCATCAGTGATCCTCTGACAAGTCTATGATGACCCCAGTTGTTGTTCCAACCCCCCCCAAGTCCTTTATATGGTCATCAGTGATCCTCTAACAAGTCTATGATGATCCCAATTGGGGTCGAACCCCACCCCCCCACAAGTCCTGCCTATGGTCATCAGTGATCCTCTGATAAGTCTACGATGACTCCAGTTGTGGGTCGTAACTCCCTCCAGTAGCCACTAGTAAGTCAACAGTATACTGTGTTGCAGTGTCGCTCATCATGTCCCCATCTGTGTTCTCTGAATGTCTCATCATCTCTTATAATTCCGGTAACTTGTGAAATACGTAATCTTTTTTTTTCATGTGCTTCTCGTTTTCTTGCAATGCAGTGAGCTTGTAAAATAATGTCACTGTAGTTTGAGGAGAAAGATTTGTGTGTTCATAAATAGGAGCCTGATGAATGAAAGGGCTTAGGAATATCAATGCCTAGGAAATATTGGAATAATTAATGTGCATTATTACCATCTGTCACAGACATGGCTTTATGAAATCATAATATACACATTAAACATCAGGACGTCAGATGTGTAATTATGAAAGAACTTATAATAGTCATGCTTGCAGAAATATTTCAAGTTAAATTATCGCATGTAATTTTACATTGAAGACCACAGAACTATTATCAATTATCATTATCATAAGTAGTAGTAGTAGTAGTAACAGTAGTAGTAGTAGTAGTAGCAGTAGTAGTAGTAGTATAATAGCCCTAGTACCTTTTCTGTGAGGTTTATTGAGACTGTACTCCACACGGGAGCAGATTAAGGTATGCTACCTTGCATCTGGAAGGTCCTCGAGATCACTGTATTATTTTCCCATCTGTTCTCGATCATGATGATAGATCCTTCTCGAAGGTGATTCCTCTCTTGTAGTGTAACCACCATCCACTCGGCAACCAGTAATGTCCCATATACAATATAATCACATCATGGAGTCTCTATCTCCCTAATAGGTTCCAATTCCCCTTTAGCATGGAAGGGGATTAATGCACTGCCAATACAATAACATAAAGCGACATCATACCATTGAAGGTTGTCCAGAGATGAGTGGGAATGTAATTCTTAGAAAGTTGTTACATTAAGGGTGAGAACACATTATCTTTATTCCCATTTATTGTAGATAAATCAGTGACAGACATTTGGTGGGTTGGTTATAATTTTTTCAGTAAATTAGAGAGGTTGCAGCCACCAGCCTTGCTGGAGTACAGGTAAATCATTATAATTGAGAACATTGAAGTCATAAAGTTATACTTTTTTTCATAAGGAAATTTGATAGAGTATATAGGATTTGCTTGGTCTTAATACTCGTTCATTTATATCATTTACCACGGAAGCATTCTGAGTTCCATGACTCACAATTCACTTATTTTAGTATTTGTATCATGTCAGGTTGGGATACCCTTGAGATAGGCTGTGATATGCATCCATCAGGTAGAAATATCATTTGCTAGGTTGGAGACGGCATGTGCCCGAGTAGGGATACACATGTGGCAGGGTGGGATACTTGCGCATCAGGTTGGGGTATGCATTTGCCAGGAATAGGCTGGGATATGCTCACACCAACTATTCTAAGGTGTCATCAAGTAGAACATTTACGAACAAAGATGAAACATCAAAACTAACCAGTTTGAAATCAAAGTCAGCATTGATATCATTAAGCTTAACCTACATTGTTCATGATATTAGAACTTGATATCTTACCCACTAATGGGCTTAATAAACTAACCACTTTGATCATTGATATGCGATGGAGCCCATGGAAAATTGAGCTTTGTGTTTTGATAAGTCCATACATGTATGGCAATGAAGGGGACAAAGATGACAAACCTTTTGACAAGAGAAAAGTTACCTTTAAACAACTTCAGTTCTTTATTAAAGTGAGAATTAAGTGCATCTAGGGGGTTCTTAATGAGTTTAAAGTATGTTGTATCATCACTTAGTAGGTCATTCATTTGCAGGTAATATATAAAGCTGATGGTAAAGTTCCTTCATGATTTTTTCTGTCATATTTACAATGTATTGATTGGCATTTAGAATTAGGCATCATTAAATATACACACACACACACATTTTATTGTATATAATTTCATCTGTCCAGTAGAGGAATGTAGTTTGGTTGTAGCACAGCCTTTAAGATGTAGGAGCCTCACACAAGGGACTGTAGAGTTACTTAATAAATAAGATATATATTTTTTCATTATACTTAATCGCCATCTCCTGCGTTGGTGAGGTAGCGCAAGGAAACAAACGAATGAATGGCCCAACCCACCCACATACACATGTATGTACATAACGCCCACACACACACACACAGATAAACATACCTATACATTTCAGAGTATACATACATATACATGCACAGACATAAACATATATACACATGTACATATTCATACTTGCTGACTTCATCCATTCTCATCGCCACCCTGCTACACATAAAATAGCATCCCCACCCCCTGCGAGATAGCGCTAGGAAAAGACAAAAAAAGGCCACATTCGTTCACACTCAGTCTCTAGCTGTCGTGTGTAACGCACTGAAACCACAGCTCGCCTTACAAAACTTTCCATGGTTTACCCAAGACGCTTCACATGCCCTGGTTTAATCAGTTGACAGCACATCAACCCCGGTATACCACATCGTTCCAATTCACTCTATTCCATGCGCACCTTTCACCCTCCTGTATGTTCAGGCCCCAATCGCTCAAAATCTTTTTCACCCCATCCTTCCACCTCATATAATTCTCCCACTTCTCCTCGTTCCCTCTACCTCTGACACATATATCCTCTTTAACATTCTTTCCTCGCTCATTCTCTCCTTGTGACCAAACCATTTCAACACACCTTCCTCTGCTTTCTCAACCACACTCTATGTATTACCACTTATCTCTCTTACCCTTTCGTTACTCGATCAAAATACCTCACACCACGTATTGTCCTCAAACATTTCCTTTCCAATACACCCACCCACCCTCTGCACAACCCTGTCTATAGCCCATTCCTCACAACCATAAAACATTGTTGGAACCACCATTCCTTCAAACATACCCATTTTTGCTTTCCGAGATAATGTTCTCGCCTTCCACACATTCTTCAACACTCCCAGAACCTTTGCTCCCTGCCCTGCCCTGTGACTCACTTTCACTTACATGGTTACATCAGCTGCCAAATCCACTCCCAGATATCTAGAACAATTTACTTCCTCCAGTTTTTCTCCATTCAAACTTACCTCCCAATTAACTTGCCCCTTGCTCTTATTCATATTTACTCTTAGCTTTCTTTCACACACTTTACCAAACTCAGTCACCAACTTCTGCAGTTTCTCTTTTGAACCAGCCACCAGCACTGTATCATCAGTGAACAACAACTGACTCACTTCCCAAGCTCTCTCATCCACAACAGACTGTATACTTGCCCCTCTCTGCAGAACTCTTGCATTTACCTCCCTAACAACCCCATCCATAAACATGAAACAACCATGGAGACATCACACACCCCTGCTGCAAACCTACATTCACTGGGAACCAATCACTTTCCTCTCATCCTGCACGTACACATGCCTTACATCCTCGATAAAAACTTTTCACTGCTTCTAGCAACTTACTTCCCACACCAGATACTCTTAATACCTTCCACAGAGCATCTCTATCAACTCTATCATATGCCTTCTCCAGATCCATAAATGCTACATACAAATCCATCTGTTTTTCAATGTATTTCTGACATACATTCTTCAAAGCAAACACCTGATCCACACATCCTCTCCCACTTCTAAAACCACACTGCTCTTCCCCAATCTGATGCTCTGTACATGCCTTCACCCTCTCAGTCAATACCCTCCCATATAATTTCCCAAGAATACTCAACAAACTTATACCTCTGTAATTTGAACACTCACTTTTATCCCCTTTGCCTTTGTACAATGGCACTATGCATACATATCGTCAATCTTCAGGCACTTCACTATGAACCATACATACATTGAATATCCTCACCAACCAGTCAACAACACAGTCACCCCCTTTTTTTTAATAAATTTCACTGCAATACCATCCAAACCCACCGCCTTGCCGGCTTTCATCTTCCACAAAGTTTTCACTCTCTTTTCTCTGTTTACCAAATCATTCTCCCTGACCCTCTCACTTCACACACCAAATCACCCTATATCTGCCACTCTATCATCAAAAACATTCAACAAACCAAAATACTCACTGTATCTTCTCACATCACCACTACTTGTTATTGCCTCCCCCATTATCCCACTTTGCCGATGTTCCCATTTGTTCTCTTGTCTTACGTACTTTATTTACCTCCTTCCAAAATATCTTTTTATTCTCCCTAAAATTTAATGCTACTCTCTCACCCTAACTCTCATTTGCCTTCTTTTTCATATCTTGCACCTTTCTCTTGACCTCCTGCTGCTTTCTTTTATATATATATATATATATATATGTGTGTGTGTGTGTGAATGATACATGAGTTATCTGGAAGGAGAGTAACAGTTTTGTGTAGAGTTATTGGAACAGTTCCTCTACTACTTTCTCAATCTCCTTTTCCTTACCACAGTTAGACATCTTGGACGTAAAACTTAGTGGCTGGAGATGTGCTATGGAGGCAGAGTATATCTTGGAGTCTTGTCTCACAAGTGTTCAGTAATGACTCCTCCTTACAGACACGGGATGAGGCATCGTGTTGCAGGTAACATCCTCAGCGTCAACACTTTGCTGGCCAGGGAGATCGTGCGAGCCTGCAAGACTGGTAAATTATTTCTGGCAGGCACCAAACGCAAGCCCAGCACACAACGAACCAAGACATAAGTACACACACCTATGGTAAAAAGAAAAGGAGTCAAAAAAAATTCTTCACAGAAAATTGGTTGAGAGGCCATTTTTCCTCTGTAAATTTAACTTTTCAATTGGTGTATTTACCATCAAGTTTGGGTCATTATTTTGTATAGACTGATGCATTTAAGGCACATGAATATTGTGTCAATATAATGGACTTTAATAAATTATTGAGATCCAACATTCTGTGACTTTTATAATGCCTATTTTGTAATTAAATTCAACATTTAAAAATGTAATATATATGTGTGTGTGTGCAGACACTGAACACAACATATTTAGAATTATTAATATTCTTTCTTATGTTCTCTAATTCTCTCACTGTTATCCTACCATTAGTTAGGTGCTCAAACACCAGTTGTCCGGAGTTCTTCATTTACTACACTGAAGCTTCCACTTACACAGGCATCATCAGGAAGCTACAAAAAGAGAAAAAAATAATGCGTCACAAAACTAGGAAATGAAATGAGACACAAAGCAGAAAAACACTGGGAGTAACACAACACACAGCATGTAACAGTACGTGAAACACTGAAAGCGAATCAAATGAAATTAAGAAAGCTAGTATGAGTAACATTTAAGTACAACATATTGAAAAAGAAATATAGAAACATATTTAGTTATTAATATTCTTTCTTATGTTCTCTAATTCTCTCACTGTTATCCTACCATTAGTTGGGTGCTCAAACACCAGTTGTCTGGAGTTCTTATTTTACTACACTGAGACTTCCGCTTACACAGGCATCATCAGGAAGCTACTAAAAGAGAAAAAAATAATGCGTCACAAAACTAGGAAATGAGATGCAAAGCAGAAAAACACTGGGAATAACACAATACACAGCATGTAACAGTAAGTGAAACACTGAAAGCGAATCAAATGAAATTAAGAAAGCTAGTATGAGTAACATTTAAGTACAACTTATTGAAAAAGAAATATAGAAACATATTTAGAGTTATTAATATTCTTTCTTATATTCTCTAATTCTCTCACTGTTATCCTACCATTAGTTGGGTGCTCAACACCAGTCGTCCGGAGTTCTTCATTTACTACACTGAAGCTTCCGCTTACACAGGCATCATCAGGAAGCTATAAAAAGAGAAAAAAAATAATGCGTCACAAAACTAGGGAAATGAAATGTGAGATGCAAAGCAGAAAAACCCTGGGAATAACACAACACACAGCATATAACTAAGTGTAACACTGAAAGCGAATCAAATGAAAATAAGAAGGCAAGTATGAGTATCATTTAAGTTCTACGTATTGAAAAAGAAATGTAAAAAGACATATTTAGAGTTATTAATATTCTTTCTTATGTTCTCTAATTCTCTCACTGTTATCCTACCATTAGTCAGATGCTCAAACACCAGTTGTCCGGAGTTTTTCATTTACTACACTGAAGCTTCTGCTTACATAGGCATCATCAGGAAGCTACAAAAAGAGAAAAAAATAATGCATTACAAAATTAGGAAATGAAATGTGAGACGCATAGCAGAAAAACACTGGGAATAACACAACACACAGCATATAACAGTAAGTGGAACACTAAAAGTGAATCAAATGAAATTAAGAAGACTAGTATGAGTAATAACATTTAAGTACAATGTATTGAAAAAGAACTATAGAACATAGAGTTATTAATATTCTTTCTTATGTTCTCTAATTCTCTCACTGTTATCCTACCATTAGTTGGGTGTTCAAACGCCAGTTGTCCGGAGTTCTTCATTTACTACACTGAAGCTTCCGCTTACACAGGCATCATCAGGAAGCTACAAAAAGAGAAAAAAATAATGCATCACAAAACTAGGAAATGAAATGTGAGACGCAAAGCAGAAAAACACTGGGAATAACATAACACACAGCATATAACAGTAAGTGAAACACTGAAAGCAAATCAAATGAAATCAAGAAGGCTAGTATGAGTAACATATAAGTTCAACGTATTGAAAAAGAAATATAGAAAGACATATGTAGAGTTATTAATATTCTTTCTTATGTTCTCTAATTCTCTCACTGTTATCTTACCATTTGTTAGGTGCTCAAATGTCAGTTGTCCACAGTTCTTCATTTACTACACTGAAGCTTCCACTTACACAGGCATCATCAGGAAGCTACAAAAAGAGAAAAAAATAATGCATCACAAAACTAGGAAATGAAATGTGAGACGCAAAGCAGAAAAACGCTGGGAATAACACAATACACAGCATATAACAGTAAGTGAAACACTGAAAGCGAATCAAATGAAATTAAGAAGGCTAGTATGAGTAACATTTAAGTACAACTTATTGAAAAAGAAATATATAGAAACATATTTAGAGTTATTAATATTCTTTCTTATGTTCTCTAATTCTCTCTGTTATCCTACCATTAGTTGGGTGTTCAAACACCAGTTATCCGGAGTTCTTCATTTACTACACTGAAGCTTCCACTTACACAGGCATCATCAGGAAGCTACAAAAAGAGAAAAAAATAATGCATCACAAAACTAGGAAATGAAATGTGAGACGCAAAGCAGAAAAACACTGGGAATAACACAACCCACAGCATATAACAATAAGTGTAACACTGAAAGCGAATCAAATGAAATTAAGATGGCTAGTATAAGTAACATTTAAGTACAACACATTGAAAAAGAAATATAGAAAGACTTGGTACTGTAGTGAATACTACAGATACCAGAAGATGATGGGGTACCCTGGTATGAACGGTACCGTGTGTGGCGGGGTATAGTGTACGATGGTACTTGTGTTAGTGTGAATATTAAAGATAGAATCGTCAGGGAGGGCAAGGAATAGAGTGAATTGGATCGATGTGGTATACCGGGGTTGACGTGCGGTCAGTGGATTGAATCAGGGCATGTGAAGCGTCTGGAGTAAACCATGGAAAGCTGTGTAGGTATGTATATTTGCGTGTGTGGACGTATGTATATACATGTATATGGGGGTGGGTTGGGCCATTTCTTTCGTCTGTTTCCTTGCGCTACCTCGCAAATGCGGGAGACCGACAAAGCAAAAAAAAATATATATATATATATATATATATATATATATATATATATATATATATATATATATATATATATATATATAGTAAAAGGTAGTAAAAGCTTTGCGGAAGATGAAAGCCGGCAAGGCAGCAGGTTTGGATGGTATTGCAGTGGAATTTATCAAAAAAGGGGGTGACTGTATTATTGACTGGTTGGTAAGGTTATTTAATGTATGTATGACTCATGGTAAGGTGCCTGAGGATTGGCGGAATGCGTGCATAGTGCCATTGTACAAAGGCAAAGGGGATAAGAGTGAGTGCTTAAATTACAGAGGTATAAGTTTGTTGAGTATTCCTGGTAAATTATATGGGGGGGTATTGATTGAGAGGGTGAAGGCATGTACAGAGCATCAGAAGTGGTAGAGGATGTGTGGATCAGGTGTTTGCTTTGAAGAATGTATGTGAGAAATACTTAGAAAAGCAAATGGATTCGTATGTAGCATTTATGGATCTGGAGAAGGAATATGATAGAGTTGATAGAGATGCTCTGTGGAAGGTATTAAGAATATATGGTGTGGGAGGCAAGTTGTTAGAAGCAGTGAAAAGTTTTTATCGAGGATGTAAGGCATGTGTACGTGTAGGAAGAGAGGAAAGTGATTGGTTCTCAGTGAATGTAGGTTTGCGGCAGGGGTGTGTGATGTCTCCATGGTTGTTTAATTTGTTTATGGATGGGGTTGTTAGGGAGGTGAATGCAAGAGTTTTGGAAAGAGGGGCAAGTATGAAGTCTGTTGGGGATGAGAGAGCTTGGGAAGTGAGTCAGTTGTTGTTCACTGATGATACAGCGCTGGTGGCTGATTCATGTGAGAAACTGCAGAAGCTGGTGACTGAGTTTGGTAAAGTGTGTGAAAGAAGAAAGTTAATAGTAAATGTGAATAAGAGCAAGGTTATTAGGTACAGTAGGGTTGAGGGTCAAGTCAATTGGGAGGTAAGTTTGAATGGAGAAAAACTGGAGGAAGTAAAGTGTTTTAGATATCTGGGAGTGGATCTGGCAGCGGATGGAACCATGGAAGCGGAAGTGAATCATAGGGTGGGGGAGGGGGTGAAAATCCTGGGAGCCTTGAAGAATGTGTGGAAGTCGAGAACATTATCTCGGAAAGCAAAAATGGGTATGTTTGAAGGAATAGTGGTTCCAACAATGTTGTATGGTTGCGAGGCGTGGGCTATGGATAGAGTTGTGCGCAGGAGGGTGGATGTGCTGGATGTGAGATGTTTGAGGACAATGTGTGGTGTGAGGTGGTTTAATCGAGTAAGTAATGTAAGGGTAAGAGAGATGTGTGGAAATAAAAAGAGCGTGGTTGAGAGAGCAGAAGAGGGTGTTTTGAAATGGTTTGGGCACATGGAGAGAATGAGTGAGGAAAGATTGACCAAGAGGATATATGTGTCGGAGGTGGAGGGAACGAGGAGAAGTGGGATACCAAATTGGAGGTGGAAAGATGGAGTGAAAAAGATTTTGAGTGATCGGGGCCTGAACATGCAGGAGGGTGAAAGGCGGGCAAGGAATAGAGTGAATTGGATCGATGTGGTATACCGGGGTTGACGTGCTGTCAGTGGATTGAATCAGGGCATGTGAAGCGTCTGGGGTAAATCATGGAAAGTTGTGTGGGGCCTGGATGTGGAAAGGGAGCTGTGGTTTTGGGCATTATTGTATGACAGCTAGAGACTGAGTGTGAACGAATGGGGCCTTTGTTGTCTTTTCCTAGCGCTACCTCGCACACATGAGGGGGGAGGGGGATGGTATTCCATGTGTGGTGAGGTGGCGATGGGAATGAATAAAGGCAGACAGTGTGAATTGTGTGCATGGGTATATATGTATTGTCTGTGTGTGTATATATATGTGTACATTGAGATGTATAGGTATGTATATTTGCGTGTGTGGACGTGTATGTATATACATGTATATGGGGGTGGGTTGGGCCATTTCTTTTGTCTGTTTCCTTGCGTTATCTCGCAAACGTGGGAGACAGCAACAAAGCAAAAAAAAAATATATATATATATATATATATATATATATATATATATATATATATAGAAAGAATACTTCCCATGTATTCCCTGCGTGTCGTAGAAGGCGACTAAAAGGGAAGGGAGCAGGGGGCTGGAAATCCTCCCCTCTCAGTTTTTTTTAATTTTCCAAAAGAAGGAACAGAGAAGGGAGCCAGGTGAGGATATTCCCTCAAAGGTCCAGTCCTCTGTTCTTAATGCTACCTGGCTAACGCGGGAAATGGCGAATAGTAAGAATGAAATAAATAAATAATAATAATAATATATATATATATATATATATATATATATATATATATATATATATATATATATATATATATATATTTTTTTTTTTTTTTTTTCAAACTATTCGCCATTTCCCGCATTAGCGAGGTAGCGTTAAGAACTGAGGACTGGGCCATTGAGGGAATAACCTCACCTGGCCCCCTTCTCTGTTCCTTCTTTTGGAAAATTAAAAAAAATTGAGAGGGGAGGATTTCCAGCCCCCCGCTCCCTCCCCTTTTAGTCGCCTTCTACGACACGAAGGGAATACGTGGGAAGTATTCTTTCTCCCCTATCCTATATATATATATATATATATATATATATATATATATATATATGAGGGGAGGAATGGGATGTATTTAGGGAAGCAGTGATGGCTTGCGCAAAAGATGCTTGTGGCATGAGAAGCATGGGAGGTGGGCAGATTAGAAAGGGTAGTGAGTGGTGGGATGAAGTAAGATTATTAGTGAAAGAGAAGAGAGAGGCATTTGGATGATTTTTGCAGGGAAATAATGCAAATGACTGGGAGATGTATAAAAGGAAAAGGCAGGAGGCCAAGAGAAAGGTGCAAGAGGTGAAAAAGAGGGCAAATGAGAGTTGGGGTGATAGAGTATCATTAAATTTTAGGGACAATAAAAAGTTTTGGAAGGAGGTAAATAAAGTGCGTAAGACAAGGGAACAAAGGGAACTTCAGTGAAGGGGGTCTATTGGGGAGGTGATAACAAGTAGTGGTGATGTGAGAAGATGGAGTGAGTATTTTGAAGGTTTGTTGAATGTGTTTGATGATGGAGTGGCAGATATAGGGTGTTTTGGTCGAGGTGGTGTGCAAAGTGAGAGGGTTAGGGAGAATAATTTGGTAAACAGAGAAGAGGTAGTAAAAGCTTTGCGGAAGATGAAAGCCAGCAAGGCAGCGGGTTTGGATGGTATTACAGTGGAATTTATTAAAAAAGGGGTTACTGTATTGTTGACTGGCTGGTAAGGTTATTTAATGCATGTATGACTCATGGTGAGGTGCCTGAGGATTGGCGGAATGCTTGCATAGTGCCATTGTACAAAGGCAAAGGGGATAAAAGTGAGTGCTCAAATTACAGAGGTATAAGTCTATTGAGTATTCCTGGGAAATTATATGGGAAGGTATTGATTGAGAGGGTGAAGGCATGTACAGAGCATCAGATTGGGGAAGAGCAGTGTGGTTTCAGAAGTGGTAGAGAATGTGTGGATCAGGTGTTTGCTTTAAAGAATGTATGTGAGAAATACTTAGAAAAGCAAATGGATTTGTATGTAGCATTTATGGATCTGGAGAGGGCATATGATAGAGTTGAAAGAGATGCTATGTGGAAGGTATTAAGAATATATGGTGTGGGAAGCAAGTTGTTACAAGCAGTGAAAAGTTTTTATTGAGGATGTAAGGCATGTGTATACGTGTAGGAAGAAAGGAAAGTGACTGGTTTTCAGTGAATGTAGGTTTGCGGCAGGGGTGTGTGATGTCTCCATGGTTATTTAATTTGTTTATGGATGGGGTTATTAGGGAGGTGAATGCAAGAGTTTTGGAAAGAGGGGCAAGTATGCAGTCTGTTGTGGATGAGAGAGCTTGGGAAGTGAGTAAGTTGTTTTTCACTGATGATACAGCGCCGGTGGCTGATTCGTGTGAAAAACTGCAGAAACTGGTGACTAAGTTTGGTAAAGTGTGTGAAAGAAGAAAGCTGAGTGTAAATGTGAATAAGAGCAAGGTTATTAGGTACAGTAGGGTTGAGGGACAAGTCAATTGGGAGGTAAGTTTGAATGGAGAAAAACTGGAGGAAGTGAAGTGTTTCAGATATCTGGGAGTGGATTTGGCAGCAGATGGAACCATGGAAGCGGAAGTGAATCATAGGGTGGGGGAGGGGGCGAAAGTTCTGGGAGCGTTGAAGAATGTGTGGAAGTCGAGAACATTATCTCAGAAAGCAAAAATGGGTATGTTTGAAGGAATAGTGGTTCCAACAATGTTATATGGTTGCGAAGCATGGGCTATTGATAGAGTTGTGCACAGGAGGGTGGATGTGCTGGAAATGAGATGTTTGAGGACAATATGTGGTGTGAGGTGGTTTGATCGAGTAAGTAATGAAAGGATAAGAGAGATGTGTGGAAATAAAAAGAGCGTGGTTGAGAGAGCAGAAGAGGGTGTTTTGAAATGGTTTGGTCATATGGAGAGAATGAGTGAGGAAAGATTGACCAAGAGGATATATGTGTCTGAGGTGGAGGGAACGAGGAGAAGTGGGAGACCAAATTGGAGGTGGAAAGATGGAGTGAAAAAGATTTTGAGTGATCGGGGCCTGAACATGCAGGAGGCTGAAAGGTGTGCAAGGAATAGAGTGAATTGGAACGATGTGGTATACTGGGGTCGACGTGCTGTCAATGGATTATACCAGGGCATGTGAAGCGTCTGGGGTAAACCATGGAAAGTTGTGTGGGGCCTGGATGTAGAAAGGGAGCTGAGGTTTCGGTGCATTATTACATGACAGCTAGAGACTGAGTGTGAACGAATGGGGCCTTTGTTGTCTTTTCCTAGCGCTACTTCGCGCACATGAGGGGGGGGGGGGGTTGTTATTGCATGTGTGGCGGGGTGGGGATGGAAATGAATAAAGGCAGACTATGAATTATGTACATGTGTATATATGTATATGTCTGTGTGTGTATATATATGTATATGTTGAGATGTACAGGTATGTATATTTGCGTGTGTGGACGTCATTCTACGGTACATAACGGTACCCCATTATACCACGGTACTTGAGGATACCCCATCATACTACGGTACCTGCAGGTACTACTCCATCATCTTATGGTATCTGCAGGTAGTTCAACATGTACTGGTAAGTGTGGTTGGTACCCTGTCATATCATGGTACATGGCCATCTTGCAGATATGATTTTATCTAATATTTACACTAACACAAGTACCATCGTACACTGTACCCCGCCACACACGGTACATGGAGGTACCCTTCATACCACGGTACCTGGGGTACCACGAATACTAAGATACCATAATATACTGGTACCTAAGTATACCCCGTCATACCATGATACCTAAGAATGCTGAGGGTATGACAGGGTACCCAGGTACCATAGTATGACGAGTTACACCAGGCACCATTGTGGTGGGGGTACCCCAGGTACCGTAGTATGACAGAGTACCGTCAGGTACTGTGGTATGACGGGATACTACCAGGTACCATTGTATGACGTGGTACAACCTGGTGCGGGATATCCCAGGTACTGTGGTACGACGGGGTACACCCAGGTACCATGTTATGACTAAGACATCTGGGATTAACCGTACCAACACAGTATTTGGGGTACCCTGTCTTACTCCGACACCTAAGACTACATTCCACGGTACACTGGAGGTACACCTGCGGTACACCATGGCTGAGGGGGATCTTCAGGTACCGTAGTGTGACGAGATACCCCCAGGCACCACGGTACAACGAGGTACCCCCACGAACCGTAGTATGACAGGGTACTCTGAGGTACCGTGATGTGATGGGGTTACCCTAAGATACTGTGGTTTGACCTGGAGGCACCGAGCGTCGTGGTATGATACGGTACAACGTAATATTGGACCAGCTTTTAACCTCACCCCGAAAAAGGTAAGACTTTTCCCCTAACGAGTTGAGGAAAAATGAATAAGTCTATCATTAAATGATACAAATCCTTACGTTTTCTCTCATAATTAAAACGTTTTCTCTAAAGATATTTTAGGAAGAAACATAAATAAAGTGTTAAATCATTAATCATTTTTCTAACGATCAATTAATCAAACAGTAAATTTGTTCACATGGCGTAGAGACTTATCTAGAGGAATCTTACAGTGACTCTGAGATTACTCATGCATAAAACGAGACTAAAAATAATTAGTTTAAAAGTTTCTTCAACTTTTTCAAAAAGCGATGTCCCCTGTTATCAGCGGAGCACATGATAAGATGGTGCATCTGATTACCGGTGACCAAAACTACGTTACTAAATATTAAATATGAGTACAGTAAGTCTTCTGAGAGACATATTATCTAATCCAGATAGAAAGTTAGAACGAATATCACAACCGCTGTTATCGATACGATGAATGTAGTTATGAATCTTGACGTGATCAAGTTGTTATAGAAACTCACCGTCCGGCAAACGGGGCCCAGTGACGTCACAGCCTCATAACGAACTCAGGGATCAGTTATCTTTCCCTTGTGGAAGGAGGAACAGCCATTAGGCCACAGTTAGAGAGCGGGGAAGGGAAATAGTACAGCTAGACGGTCGTTCAGCGAAAGTTTTTTTTATTCCAGAGGAACCGACAGGAAGGTTGAGGCCGACTGCTCCACCAGCGCCACAGGTACCAAGCGGGCGACGCTTAAATCATGCCCGCCATCTTTGTCAAAGTCATCATTGTTGTTTAGAGATAAGTCTCAAGATAAATATTCAGTTTGGATCTAAGTCACACAGTGTTTCATGTCTAAGCAAGCTCGTTTATATCATGAACGCACGCGCGCGTATATATATATATATATATATATATATATATGTCTCCATGGTTGTTTAATTTGTTTATGGATGGGGTTGTAAGGGAGGTAAATGCAAGAGTCCTGGAAAGAGGGGCAAGTATGAAGTCTGTTGGGGATGAGAGAGCTTGGGAAGTGAGTCAGTTGTTGTTCGCTGATGATACAGCGCTGGTGGCTGATTCATGTGAGAAACTGCAGAAGCTGGTGACTGAGTTTGGTAAAGTGTGTGGAAGAAGAAAGTTGAGAGTAAATGTGAATAAGAGCAAGGTTATTAGGTACAGTAGGGGTGAGGGTCAAGTCAATTGGGAGGTGAGTTTGAATGGAGAAAAACTGGAGGAAGTGAAGTGTTTTAGATATCTGGGAGTGGATCTGTCAGCGGATGGAACCATGGAAGCGGAAGTGGATCATAGGGTGGGGGAGGGGGCGAAAATTTTGGGAGCCTTGAAAAATGTGTGGAAGTCGAGAACATTATCTCGGAAAGCGAAAATGGGTATGTTTGAGGGAATAGTGGTTCCAACAATGTTGTATGGTTGCGAGGCGTGGGCTATGGATAGAGATGTGCGCAGGAGGATGGATGTGCTGGAAATGAGATGTTTGAGGACAATGTGTGGTGTGAGGTGGTTTGATCGAGTAAGTAACGTAAGGGTAAGAGAGATGTGTGGAAATAAAAAGAGCGTGGTTGAGAGAGCAGAAGAGGGTGTTTTGAAATGGTTTGGGCACATGGAGAGAATGAGTGAGGAAAGATTGACCAAGAGGATATATGTGTCGGAGGTGGAGGGAACGAGGAGAAGAGGGAGACCAAATTGGAGGTGGAAAGATGGAGTGAAAAAGATTTTGTGTGATCGGGGCCTGAACATGCAGGAGGGTGAAAGGAGGGCAAGGAATAGAGTGAATTGGAGTCATGTGGTGTACAGGGGTTGACGTGCTGTCAGTGGATTGAATCAGGGCATGTGAAGCGTCTGGGGTAAACCATGGAAAGCTGTGTAGGTATGTATATTTGCGTGTGTGGACGTGTGTATGTACATGTGTATGGGGGGGGGGGGGGGTTGGGCCATTTTCTTTCGTCTGTTTCCTTGCGCTACCTCGCAGACGCGGGAGACAGCGACAAAGTATAAAAAAAAAAAAAAAAAAAAAATATATATATATATATATATATATATATATATATATATATATATATATATATGACTGAATGGGCCATTCATCATCTGTTTCCTGGCGCTACCTTGCTGACGCGGAAAACAGCGATTAAATATAATAAATAAATACATAAATATAAGCAACAATACACTTTCATCTCTAAGAACGTATCGTTCAAATGCCAGGTTCCGGAAGGCAAAAGAGAAATCCTTATCAGTTATTAGGATATAAGAACCATCAAACGTATAACTCTATATTGATATAATGGCAACACTGGCATCGCGCTACTTTCTTATTTATGAGACTTTTATTCTATTAATAATTATTAGATTTTCTTTGATAACCAATACGTCCACAACATACATTCATACGTACATACATAATTCCCACATACATTTTTTTTCTCACTGTCTACTGTAACTTGCTCGTTTTCTACAAATCCTAGTGTTCATAGAAACAGAGAAATTCATTGTACTCTGTAAACATTTCCTGTAATTATCCACTGTAATTATGTATTTGTACAATAGTGAGAGAGTATACAGTCAATGGTGTTACCTTGGGAATGAATATCATGTCTGTGTTTCCAAACAATCATTTTCCACAGTTTTGAGACATTACTTATCTTGAGGATGGGTCACTATTGGCACAAACTGTCAGAAGATCCCAATTATGTACGTGGAGATGAAGAAAAGAATAACTATCATGACAGAAACTCATTAGGAATATTATAAATGATATTGTTGTACCAAAATGGTCTGAAAATGACAACTTTCTGTAGGGTTAAATATCTTTATTGTTCAAGAGTATGGGGGGGGGGGACCTACTGAAGAAATTCACCTACTACTATATTAAAAAAAAAAATGCCCTGGTTTTAAAACACCATCATGACATCATAAATGTAATTACTGTTTCCAAACATCTTTCGTTTGCTTCATAAAGTAAACAAAAGATGATTGGAAACAATAAATAATTGCTTCTTAACTAAGCTTATTTACCATAGCTTCTACATGTTCCTAAGACACATGGGCATAGTCACTGTCAGCACCAGCGTACTAACACTGAACATTCTTTACATATTACACTAAAGATAATGTTATATGTACGACAACATCCGGGTGGCCTTAAGTGACGTGTATCAACACGTATGATAAGAGCACCATGTTGACGTGTGTGCCGACCGTGACGTCACGCGCGCTACCCAGAATCCTCGCGAGGCTTTGCTTCATACGAGGAAGATATTCTAATGATTAGCGTCTGATTTCATATGTTTTAGGTAAAGCATGCATTTGCATGATGCATTTATACTCGAGATTAACTGCACCAGGAGGGAGCTTCGTGGGGCCCCGTCTTTTGAAAGTCAATATAAAAGTTTCTTTTTCATGTTAACATTAATCGTCTCATTGACCAGTTTGTCCCATCATATATGATTCTTATACAAAAAAAGTATTAATTCTCTCCCAGTAAGTTTAATGTTCCATTTTAGTTCATAACCATTGTTGTATGTTTCTACGTTATAGATTCAAGTCACTCCTCACTCTTCTCTCTTCCATGGTGGATATATGTATGGCTTCTTATCTCTAACTACAACTCAGTTCTCTTAATTCCGGTACTATTTCTGTTGCTCTTCCTCTAGACCTTCTCTATCAGTTCTTTCTGCCGTAATGAGCGAGGCGACCAACCTGCAGAGGAACATCCTACCTTTGGCCTTTATGCTGGATGTGACCAACCTGCTGAACATTTCCATTGTCTACCCATGAACGTGACAGTTACCCTAGTGTATACCAGCAGACACTTGTCTCTTATGTCTCTCTTCTTCCTAGGTAGGGAGACGATGGGAGGCTGGGGGGAAGACAATGGTCGGCGAGCAGACCACAGGGGCGGCGACCCCTCACAACTACATAGGGATCTCTCCCCTCGCCACCACCCTGACGCTAGTCGGGGCAAGAGGAGTCGCCGGTCCCCGCGCTCCCCACGACGCGTCACACAGGACAGGGGAGAGGAGGTCTTCGTCTCCCCTCGGGGACCCTCCCCACGACCACACAGGTCAGCTGCCACACACTCACCCCGACGTCACAACAACAACAGACAAGACCATTCACCCAGACGCCAGGACAACCGAGGCAGTGCCAACTCATCACCAAGACGTGGTAGTATTCCCCCTACCGTCACCTCCCGTCACCAGCCAGACACCAGTCACCGGTCCACCACCTCCCCAACAACGGCCTTGGACTCAGCGGAGTCTTCGCTACACCCGCGGCCGCCACCACAAGCGAGGCCACGACCCCCGCCACCACCACTTCGATGATCCGACCAGGGCGGAGGCGGCGGACGAGACGACGACCGCACGTCTGGAGGTCTTCAGCATCGTGCTACAGTTCATCGCCGTGGTCACGTCGCTGATGGTGACCGCGCCCATGGCCATGGTGGCCTCGAGGTGGGAGTACCGGCGTAAGAGGTGCCCGCTATTCGTCGAGGTACCGCCCGGCTTCAGTATCTACTGGGGCAACGAAGACCTGACCTCGTGCAAGCTGACGGCCTTCCTGCCCGTCATCGTCGTCCTCCTCTCTGGGACGATGCTGCTCTCCCACTGTGGCCTCCTGCACGTCTGGAGGACCAAGGGAGACCCACCTCCCTTCGCCTTCTCCCGTCTCTACTCCCTGATCACCCTGGCCATCGCTGTGGTGCAGACCGCACTCGCCCTCTCCGTCGCCCTCACCCTGACTGAGGGCTTCAGGCAGACCTGCATCGCTTTCGACCTCAACCTCTCGTGGAACGAGGTGGCCTACTCCTGTAAGAAGAACTTCGAGGATCGAGACGAGTCCTATGGTTTGGACGACCTCCACACCTTCAACAAGATCGTGACGGGGCTGGTAGGGTCCTGGGCCTGCTCTGTCACCGCAATCCTCATCACTATAGTGTACATGTTGAGGTCCAGGTTATGTTGGTGTCAGCTGGTCTGTATATAGCCTTAAGAATGACCGCTAATTCTGACGACCAACGTTAGGGAATGAGAGAAAGATAATTCGAATCTGTTTTCATAAACGATTTTACAGAAAGAAAATGTAAATAAGTATCAAACATGATGAAATGACTCTGCAGACGAATCGACATAAAAACAGACTGTGGAAAAACTCGATGAAAGGGAAAGAACATGACAAGTAAACAAATAGCTTAAATACAGTCATTACTAGACACGACGTTGCTTCATGAGAGCCAGATATTATACTGACAGACAACAGCAACTTTGGTGACTTTAAGTGTGCCATTTTCCCAAACCAGCGCCAACTACAGAGACAAATTATCACATTCCATTCCAGTGAAGAATACAAGCATCAAATTCCCCAATAAACGAAGCATCAAATTCATTGTTAATCTAAGCGTCAAATTCCCCATTAAACGAAGCATCAAATTCATAGTTAATCAAAGCGTCAAATTACTCATTAAACGAAGCATCAAATTCATAGTTAATCAAAGCGTCAAATTACTCATTAAACGAAGCATCAAATTCATTATTGACCAAAGCGTGAATTTCCTCACTAAACAAAGCATCAAATTTGTTATTAATCTAAGCGTCAAATTCCCCATTAAACGAAGCATCAAATTCATTATTAATCTAAGTGTCAAATTCCCCATTAAACGAAGCATCAAATTCATCGTTAATCTAAGCGTCAAATTCCTCATTGAACGAAGCATCAAATTCATTACTAAAAGAAGCACTGGATATAATACACAACACAGCAATGAAACCAACTTGGCATATTATGGACTATATATTCTACGTCATGACCTGCTTTATACATTGTATTATAGTCACACATTTGTAGGATAACTGTCTTGTGTTTCATACATCATTTATTAACGAAGAAGAAAGAAGAAATCTGGTATTTAATGATAATGCGTTGGTGTGAAAATAAATGTGTGAGAACTTTTTGTGTTAAGTGTGGAAGGGAGGAATCTGCGTGACAGTGTGTGTTATGTATGACCAATATATGTGATATTTTACAAAATAGAATAAAAATGTACAGAACACATGGACAAAATACGAGTAAGTAGGAGTTTGTAAGTGATTGTAGAGTTTTTGATAAAATGTTCAGACAAACATTAAAAGATGTTACTTTAACCAAGTATTTTCTCTCCAGTAACTTTACATGTTATCAAAAATGCAATAGACTCGCAGTTCAAGAAATTCTAATCAATTCTTTCCATCTCTTTCATGTTCATCAATCTGTTTTCCTTAAAGATAATACTATAAAACGTTGACTATCAGTTTGATTGCTAAATGTGTCATAGATAAAGATTCTGGTGATCTGCTTTCTAAATTATATCCATTTATTTTTATTCTATAAAGAACAAGTCACGAGCAATGCACACGTAATCTCTCCTTTATACATAAATAATGCAGTTTATGGAATTTATCATATTCGTTATTTGAGTGTAGAATGTCCCCGAGGAACATAACAGTCGTGATAACAACAGTGACGTTACATCATACCAACAGACGTATAGGTCATGAAACGCGACGTCATGTTACGCGTCCAACGCACAAACTGTACGTGTCGATAATGCAACAGCGTTGCCAACTGCGTCTCAGACTATGGCTTCCTGACTTTGCTGTTGTTTGTCCTCTCATAAATTCCAACATTTTTCAAAAGTTTCTTACATCATATACCATTTATCATATATCATCTAATGGAAAGTAAGAAAAAAAATCAACACGCACTTTTATGACTATATTTTTTTTTTCATATCGCGATTCTTATATGCGTACATACGCATGTTAAATCATTCCGTCTCAAAGATACTCTCATCTTAAATTGATATGATGGTACATCAACTACATCAAAGATAAGAATCAGTCACGTTTGATATGCAAATTGAAGAACAAAAGTTTCACTTGACTCGAGGGATTCCACACAGATCACATCTGGCACTGGCAATAGTGCCGCCATATCCCCGACTTGGCTTAACTTCAAGAACCTCTTACTCTCTACATTCATTATATTCCTTCAGTACAAACTGTTAAAGGTAAGTATACCTACTCTTTGTCTCGTGAATGCTTCAGCCATAATCTGACACAGTGACATGACAAATCTTTATCATTAAGATGCATTAAATGGAGTTGAAATGTAGGTGTCGAGGCAGTGTTGTGGCAGGCAGGGTGTCTGCATGAATATCGCGGAGATGCAAGCGCCGCCCACGACGCCCTACGACGCGGACATTTTAAAAAAAAGTCAGTAAATAACTTGAAGACAGTCATATCCTGAATAGGATTTTATTACTTAGTCTTTCACTAAAGTATGAGGAGGACCAGTAGAGGATATTGGCTCTCTCTCTCTCTCTCTCTCTCTCTCTCTCTCTCTCTCTCTGTATATATATATATATATATATATATATATATATATATATATATATATATATATATATATATATATATATATTATCCCTGGGGATAGGGGAGAGAGAATACTTTCCACGTGTTCCCTGCGTGTCGTAGAAGGCGACTAAAAGGGAAGGGAGCGGGGGGGCTGGAAATCCTTCCCTCTTTTTTTTTTTTTTTTTCCAAAAGAAGAAACAGAGAAGGGGGCCAGGTGAGGATATTCCCTCAAAGGCCCAGTCCTCTGTTCTTAACGCTACCTCGCTATCGCGGGAAATGGCGAATAGTATGAAGAATATATATATATATATATACATATTTTCATATGTATATATATGTATGTGTGTGTGTGTGTGTGTATGTGCGTATGTGTGTGTATGTGTGTGTGTGTGTATATGTATATATATATGTATATTATCCCTGGGGATAGGGGTGAAAGAATACTTCCCACGTATTCCTCGCGTGTCGTAGAAAGCGACTAGAGGGGACGGGAGCGGGGGGCCGGAAATCCTCCCCTCCTTGTATTAACTTTCTAAAATGGGAAACAGAAGAAGGAGTCACGCGGGGAGTGATCATCCTCCTCGAAGGCTCAGAGTGGGGTGCCTAAATGTGTGTGGATGTAACCAAGATGTGAAAAAAGGAGAGATAGGTAGTATGTTTGAGGAAAGGAACCTGGATGTTTTGGCTCTGAGTGAAACGAAGCTCAAGGGTAAAGGGGAAGAGTGGTTTGGAAATGTCTGGGGAGTGAAGTCAGGGGTTAGTGAGAGGACAAGAGCAAGGGAAGGAGTAGCAATACTCCTGAAACAGGAGTTGTGGGAGTATGTGATAGAATGTAAGAAAGTAAATTCTCGATTAATATGGGTAAAATTGAAAGTTGATGGAGAGAGGTGGGTGATTATTGGTGCATATGCACCTGGGCATGAGAAGAAAGATCATGAGAGGCAAGTGTTTTGGGAGCAGCTGAATGAGTGTGTTAGCGGTTTTGATGCACGAGACCGGGTTATAGTGATGGGTGATTTGAATGCAAAGGTGAGTAATGTGGCAGTTGAGGGAATAATTGGTATGCATGGGGTGTTCAGTGTTGTAAATGGAAATGGTGAAGAGCTTGTAGATTTATGTGCTGAAAAAGGACTGATGATTGGGAATACCTGGTTTAAAAAGCGAGATATACATAAGTATACTTATGTAAGTAGGAGAGATGGCCAGAGAGCGTTATTGGATTACGTGTTAATTGACAGGCGTGCGAAAGAGAGACTTTTGGATGTTAATGTGCTGAGAGGTGCAACTGGAGGGATGTCTGATCATTATCTTGTGGAGGCTAAGGTGAAGATTAGTATGGGTTTTCAGAAAAGAGGAGTGAGTGTTGGGGTAAAGAAGGTGGTGAGAGTAAGTGAGCTTGGGAAGGAGACCTGTGTGGGGAAGTACCAGGAGAGACTGTGTACAAAATGGAAAAAGGTGAGAACAATGGAAGTAAGGGGAGTGGGGGAGGAATGGGATGTATTTAGGGAATCAGTGATGGATTGCGCAAAAGATGCTTGTGGCATGAGAAGAGTGGGAGGTGGGCTGTTTAGAAAGGGTAGTGAGTGGTGGGTTGAAGAAGTAAGAGTATTAGTGAAAGAGAAGAGAGAGGCATTTGGACGTTTTTTGCAGGGAAAAAATGCAATTGAGTGGGAGAAGTATAAAAGAAAGAGACAGGAGGTCAAGAGAAAGGTGCAAGAGGTGAAAAAAAGGGCAAATGAGAGTTGGGGTGAGAGACTATCAGTAAATTTTAGGGAGAATAAAAAGATGTTCTGGAAGGAGGTAAATAGGGTGCGTAAGACAAGGGAGCAAATGGGAACTTCAGTGAAGGGCGTAAATGGGGAGGTGATAACAAGTAGTGGTGATGTGAGAAGGAGATGGAATGAGTATTTTGAAGGTTTGTTGAATGTGTCTGATGACAGAGTGGCAGATATAGGGTGTTTTGGTCGAGGTGGTGTGCAAAGTGAGAGGGTTAGGGAAAATGATTTGGTAAACAGAGAAGAGGTAGTAAAAGCTTTGCGGAAGATGAAAGCCGGCAAGGCAGCAGGTTTGGATGGTATTGCAGTGGAATTTATTAAAAAAGGGGGTGACTGTATTGTTGACTGGTTGGTAAGGTTATTTAATGTATGTATGACTCATGGTGAGGTGCCTGAGGATTGGCGGAATGCGTGCATAGTGCCATTGTACAAAGGCAAAGGGGATAAGAGTGAGTGCTCAAATTACAGAGGTATAAGTTTGTTGAGTATTCCTGGTAAATTATATGGGAGGGTATTGATTGAGAGGGTGAAGGCATGTACAGAGCATCAGATTGGGGAAGAGCAGTGCGGTTTCAGAAGTGGTAGAGGATGTGTGGATCAGGTGTTTGCTTTGAAGAATGTATGTGAGAAATACTTAGAAAAGCAAATGGATTTGTATGTAGCATTTATGGATCTGGAGAAGGCATATGATAGAGTTGATAGAGATGCTCTGTGGAAGGTATTAAGAATATATGGTGTGGGAGGCAAGTTGTTAGAAGCAGTGAAAAGTTTTTATCGAGGATGTAAGGCATGTGTACGTGTAGGAAGAGAGGAAAGTGATTGGTTCTCAGTGAATGTAGGTTTGCGGCAGGGGTGTGTGATGTCTCCATGGTTGTTTAATTTGTTTATGGATGGGGTTGTTAGGGAGGTAAATGCAAGAGTCCTGGAAAGAGGGGCAAGTATGAAGTCTGTTGGGGATGAGAGAGCTTGGGAAGTGAGTCAGTTGTTGTTCGCTGATGATACAGCGCTGGTGGCTGATTCATGTGAGAAACTGCAGAAGCTGGTGACTGAGTTTGGTAAAGTGTGTGGAAGAAGAAAGTTAAGAGTAAATGTGAATAAGAGCAAGGTTATTAGGTACAGTAGGGTTGAGGGTCAAGTCAATTGGGAGGTGAGTTTGAATGGAGAAAAACTGGAGGAAGTGAAGTGTTTTAGATATCTGGGAGTGGATCTGTCAGCGGATGGAACCATGGAAGCGGAAGTGGATCATAGGGTGGGGGAGGGGGCGAAAATTTTGGGAGCCTTGAAAAATGTGTGGAAGTCGAGAACATTATCTCGGAAAGCAAAAATGGGTATGTTTGAAGGAATAGTGGTTCCAACAATGTTGTATGGTTGCGAGGCATGGGCTATGGATAGAGTTGTGCGCAGGAGGATGGATGTGCTGGAAATGAGATGTTTGAGGACAATGTGTGGTGTGAGGTGGTTTGATCGAGTAAGTAACGTAAGGGTAAGAGAGATGTGTGGAAATAAAAAGAGCGTGGTTGAGAGAGCAGAAGAGGGTGTTTTGAAATGGTTTGGGCACATGGAGAGAATGAGTGAGGAAAGATTGACCAAGAGGATATATGTGTCGGAGGTGGAGGGAACGAGGAGAAGTGGGAGACCAAATTGGAGGTGGAAAGATGGAGTGAAAAAGATTTTGTGTGATCGGGGCCTGAACATGCAGGAGGGTGAAAGGCGGGCAAGGAATAGATTGAATTGGATCGATGTGGTATACCGGGGTTGACGTGCTGTCAGTGGATTGAATCAGGGCATGTGAAGCGTCTGGGGTAAACCATGGAAAGTTGTGTGGGGCCTGGATGTGGAAAGGGAGCTGTGGTTTCGGGCATTATTGCATGACAGCTAGAGACTGTGAACGAATGGGGCCTTTGTTGTCTTTTCCCAGTGCTACCTCGCACACATGAGGGGGGAGGGGGATGGTATTCCATGTGTGGCGAGGTGGCGATGGGAATGAATAAAGGCAGACAGTGTGAATTGTGTGCATGGGTATATATGTATGTGTCTGTGTGTGTATATATATGTGTACATTGAGATGTATAGGTATGTATATTTGCGTGTGTGGACGTGTATGTATATACATTGTGTATGGGGGTGGGTTGGGCCATTTATTTCGTCTGTTTCCTTGCGCTACCTCGCAAACGCGGGAGACAGCGACAAAGCAAAATAAATATATATATATATATATATATATATATATATATATATATATATATATATATATATGTTATCCCTGGGGATAGGGGATTAAGAATACTTCCCACGTATTCCCAGCGTGTCGTAGAAGGCGACTTAAAGGGGAGGGAGCGGGGGGCTGGAAATCCTCCCCTTCCCCCCCCCCCCCCCCAAAGAAGGAACAGAGGGGACCAGGTGAGGATATTCCAAAAAAAGGCCCAGTCCTCTGTTCCTAACGCTACCTCGCTAACGCGGGAAATGGCGGATAGTTTAAAAGAAAAAAAGAATATATCCTTGCGCTACCTCGCAAACGCGGGAGACAGCGACAAAGTATAAAAAAAAAATATATATATATATATATATATATATATATATATATAGAGAGAGAGAGAGAGAGAGAGAGAGAGAGAGAGAGAGAGAGAGAGAGAGTTTACTCAAAACGTTTTGGTCAGGAATTCTCAGTAGTGCAGGCGCGAGAGGCAGTCTACCGGGTGCCCTGGCGGACGTTGTTGGCAAGTTAGATCGTCTTTCTTGGAACCTTTCTTGACGTCTAGTTCTGCTCAAGTTTACAAGGTACATTTGTACAAAGTGAGAATCAATATACAGTGCATGGTAAACATAATATTCAAAGGAGTGCATTCTTTTAGTGTGTCAGGAATGGGAAACTTTGTACGCTCGACTCTGTGTAACCGTTGACATCTACAGTAAGTGTAGTCTAATGTAGTGTATATAGATAGTATCATATCAATTTAGTTTATTGAGGAACGATTTTTGTTAATGTAGTAGACTATCGCCATTGATTGCGCCCATCTACGTAACACCTTTGTACGAGGCACGAGGTGTTACTCCTAATCTTGAACAGGGTTACTTTGAAATTTTCGTTATTAGCGGATAAATTTGCGTGTAGATATTGTCATTTTTATTTTTTTGTAATACATACGAGTAGCGAAAATCGTCCGAAGACGTATGATGTACATGTTAGGATATCGTTCTATATTCTCGTAGAAGTAGATGAATGATATCGTACCGTTCCTTGATGGTATCGGTCCATTCTTTGTGGTTATTGTGTCCGACTCGTATCGCCTTAACACACACACACACACACACAATATCATTGTTAACAGCCAAATGTCTGTTTAGTGGTCTAATACGTATTGCTGTGCTCTAGTCGGGTCTAATACGTGTCCCTTTGGTCTCGTGCATGATTTGCCCTGCCGCACCAAATTATCTTACATTTGAGTTCGGTGGAAAATGTCGTGGATTTAACCTTAAAGGCTTCTTAATGTGTTTGAATTTAGCTATTAAGACTTTAAATGTTAATGATGAGGAGAAATAACAACACAAGACGCAGGTACAGTTCGTCAGTGTCCTGTTTCTTGATTTTCATATATATGATGAAATAACAGGTTTGTTATTTGCAGGGAATGTAGATATCTTGAGATACCTATGATACTGAGGAGGAAAAAGTACGATTTACTAATGTTATAGGCCGAATGGTAATTTTCATTTCTTACACCTTGAAGCCTTGGAAATCTCTACCTTCTCATGCCCTTCCCAGTAACTAGGACCTGGCACATTTTAAAAGTTTTTTCACTTCCTTCAAAATTCGTTAGTACTTTCAATTGTCTTTTCTCTTTACCTTCGTTATTCTCTATATTTCAGTTAAGGCTTGGCCTTGATTTGGACATTTGGCTGTGACCGGAGCCTTCAGCATAAAAAAGACCTTTATGTAGACTTTTGGCCGTGACTGGAGCCTTCAGCATTAAAAAGGCTTTGATGCAGACTTTTGTCCGTTAATGGAGCTTTCAGCAAAAAAAAAAGACCTTGATGTGGACATTTTGGAACCTCCAGCATAAAAAAGTATTATGGAAGCCTGTCTCCATTCTTTAGTGGCCCTCAGCCAGTCTTCATTTGCTCGCCAGTTTCTTTTTCTTATATACATAAGCGTTGGTTGTGTCTTTAAAACACTGCCGTTATTTATTTCTCTGTAGTCCACGGTAACTCCTCGAAAAGACATGTTTTATATCATCTACAGAGTAATAGTAAAAGTTGTCTTAGAATTATCTTCAACACAAATGATGTGAAAGGTTTTTCGATTGGTGGTTTTAACTTGAAATTGATGACCATAATGACCAAAGTAGATGATTGGCTTAAAGCCCAGATAATCATTCAAACAGCTGTATTAATAGCCATCAAGCCCTGCTAGAGTATTCTGCACTGTAACATTGTAATTATGTATTTACCGAAGTCGTAACACTACTAGTGTTACAGTTTATTAATTTCATTGGAGGTTTGCCAAATTATGCATTTATGGCAAGCTTAAGGATACCAGGAATCAGAAAACCCAACGGAAATATTTTGAAGATACAGAGGTACGGCGACCATTTATTTGGATTTAAGAATGGATTTCATGTCAAAGCATGTTTACACTATATCTTTAGCCATAACTGAGCTGCTTTCCTGATGTAAAGTTTGAACAGTGTCTTTTATGCAATTCTTTTCTATTTATTGCATTATTATCGCAATATCTGTATCCACCTTGCTGTCCTGTATTCATCTGTAACAATTATGTTTATTTATATTTATGATAGAGGAAAACACTGTTTGAATGTACAAACAAGCAGTTTGAACTGTCTGATGTAATTAGTACCAACCATTGTAGTTTAGGGTTTTGATAATAATCCACTTAATCAATTTACAAATATTATCAAAATTTTAATTTACTTTCCTAGGAGATTAGTTTTTACTTTTCAATGTTAAAATTACTGTGACATTCAGAGTACCAGAAATTTAATTATTCTGATGTGATAAATGTATTCATTAATATCAATTTTGTAAAACTATGTTTCTTATGGCCAGGTAAACCCCGTAACTTGAACCTTTTTGTGGCAGAAGCAGCATAGTGTTCCCTGTGATTCAAGACTTTCTAGACCTGCTGAGTTGCCCACCGATTCATCAGAGGCAATTGGAGGCTCTTGCAATTCAACAGAGACTTTCAAACTATCTTGCAAGTTAACAGTATCAGTTTTATTTGGTGATAAGTTCTGTCAGTGTAAACCGTATTGTCAAAGAACCTATTATGCTGTCAGCATCTAGTTTCATTGTCAGTATTTTTAATGTCATGTGAACTTTCTGCAACAGAATAGTTAACACCACAAATTGGGATGATCATTGTGGAACCAAAGCCCTTTCTTTTACTTATCAAGCTAGAACAACAAATTAATTATCCATTAAAAGTTACTGATCATGACAATGTTTGTAACACTGTGGTCCCATCTCATAATGCTAACTTTAATGCTTTAGGTGGGTTCATTGGTCCTTGCACATTTTTTACTTGTAGTTATCATGAGACCACTACTTTACTAAACCAGTCAGGATGCCTTCAGGTGTGTTGATTGTATAATGGATGTTATCTTAGCAGGAATGCAATCTTACATCATCTTTTACTAAACTAATACATGTCACATTGAGAACAAAGCATATAGAGCCATGAATCTCTACCCATTTCTTGATTCTCATTCTGCCCTTATTTCTGCTTGGAATCATTATAATGTAGGTACTAGGATTCACAGAATCAAGCGTGCTTTCTTGAAAAGAAAGTGTGTTGACTTCAACTCTAAATCTCTCTGATTAACTAAAAAGTATCCCCATGAACTTTCATAATTCAGTCTTTTCTCCTCTTTTGTGACTATCAATCAGTAGCTATCTATCCAACCCAAAACAGTGCTCTTTATATCAGAACGTTCTTTTAACAATGGATTATTCCATTAATCATCCTCACTCCATAATGACTCCTGCTGAATTTATGCCCCCACCCTCTTTTCCTCATGCAAGGTCTTTTGAGCTGTTTCCCAGCTGTAGATGAACGAGATGTATTGGTAAGAAGGCATACCTCCTTTCACTTTGAATGAGTGCATCTGTAAGCTAGCTCTGATCCAGCTCACTTTTTTCATGTCTAAAAATGTAAACCTTCTTTTCATCTTGAAAGTTTGCCTTGGTCCAGCTCATCTTATTTAAGAAAGAACACCTTTTTTACCCTTTTTGCTGTTAGCCCAGTGCTCTTTCTTGTTTTCTCTAAAGTTTTTGAAAGAATCCTCAACATTCATTTTTTTAATAAGTGCTTAAAAATCTTATTCCGATTTTAGATCAGTAGTTTGGCATTGGTAGTAGAAGTTCTAACTGTGTAAGATCCTATGTGACCAACCTTTCACCCTCTTGCCTGAAGGATTTTGATTGCTCCTGTGTCGTTGTGTTTGATATCTCTAAAGCTTTGTATCCTGTCTTATGTCACCAAGTTCACTTCACGTTTATCAACTTACTATCTCTCTCTACATCTCTCTATTTTTTTTTTAGCATTAATTACTTAAATCTGATTTGTACAGCAATTATTTTCCAGGTCTTCTCTTGTTTCCTAAAAACAAATTCCAAACAAATATTTCTTCTCTGAAATAACATAAATGTGTGGGGCATAACCATATCATCCCCTCTTCTTAGACATTCCACTTAAAGAGCATAACAAAATCTATTCCTTAAAAGCTGGTGGTGTTTTGTAGGTACATTTGCTATTTTTCTTCTCTAGCTTTTATGTATCTATAGGGGTTTCATTCACAAATTTATGGTAACTCTTGTAGTCTCAGTGGAGCTAAAGCCTTCCACAATTATTACCTCCTTTGATATTCCTTCTTTTTAACAATTCCTATCCATATGCCTTGATGTTGCTCACCTGCTCTATTCTTAGATGTTATTCCGCTGTTCTCATGAAGTGTCTGTATGTGTTCAAGCTTGTGAGACCTGGACCTGTGGCATACAACTGACTCCTTTTACCTCATTTTATATGTGGACACCATCCACACAAGGATTGGCTATAACAATACCCCTTCCATTCCACATAGAGTGAAGATGTTGAACTGTCCTCTTTTGTTCATCTGTCCTTCTTCTGTTAACCTTTCCATTTTCGAGAATCATATGTATAAATTCCTAAGAAGTTCAAAATAATCCCCATTATATTTTGTTTTTGCTCTATACTTTATCAACTAAAGTAGATATCATGAAGCTTACATTTCTTCATGCCAAATTCATAAATGCTGAGGAAGCCTCTGTAGGAACATGATACATATATCAATAAAAGATAGGGTTTAAGATTATTCATGGGGTAAGTATAAAATATTTTTGTATGAATCATATGTGAAGAATTTAACAATCTGTTGCTTAAAGTGCTGTATGTGTTGCTAGAAAGAAAGAAACCACTATTGTATCAGTTAGTAATTTAAGTCTATTTGTATATGGAAATCAGAAATTAAGATGATGTAAAAGAGTTTACAGTGAATAGGCTGAGTACTGACTTACTCATTTTTTCTTCTTAGCTTCAGCAAGTTGACATATGTACAATTTGTTCCCTGAATTTTGAAGTTTATTGTTAAATTCCCATACAGGAAAGACTTTAGAAGCATTGAAAGAGTGATTGAATATTTTTTTATAATTCAAAATATTATGTGCTACAGTTCCCTTGTGAGGAAGATTTACTGTTCTTTAAAATGAGTGAAATTATTATAAAAGATACATTTACTGAAAGTTTCAAACTTAGATTCAAAAACTTACTTAAGTTCCGTGATTAAAGAAATAAATGAGTTATGATGAGACATACATAACTTTTATGATGTTTTCTCCTTTCTTGAATGCTTTGAAATTTGTTTTATGATATTTCTATTTTTCTATGATAAAGAAAATATGCACTTTGATTACTGTATTACCTGCCATGAAGTCTCACAGCGGAGTACTACTTTTTTTCTGCATTATACCTCATCCTTAGTTTCTACACAAACATTAATTTTATTACAGTTGAATCTAAGGAAGCCTGTGAATCATCAGGGATTATAAAGGCTGTATTATCTCATGGTAAGTAAAATTATTTTATGCACTCATTTGCTGCAATCTTTGTGACCAGTATCAAATCTCTTTCTTTTCTTTATCCCTGATCACATTTCCTGTATAAGTGAGGTAATGCCAAGATCAGATGAAAAAGGGGCACATCCATTCTCTAGCTGTCATATGTAATGCACTGAAACAACATCTCCCTATCCACAACCGGGCCTTACAGTACTTTCCATTGGTTAGTCTGGTACTTAACATGCCCAGGGTTAGTCCACTGGCAGCATGTCACCCCCAGCATACTACATTGTTCCAATTCTCTCTTGTGCATGCTTTTCACCCTCCGGCAGCCGGAAGTGGGCGGTGGGCAGGTGTTCCCCTCCTCTCCCTCACGATCACTAAAATCTTTTTCACTCCATCTCTCCATTTTCAGTTTGGTCTCCACATTCTCCTTGTTCCCTCCACTTCCGATACATGTATCCTCTTTGTCAACCTGTGCTCTCTCATTCTATCCATATGTTCAGAACATTTTGGCATACCCTTTTCAGCTCTTTCAGCCACATATCTCTCTTAGCTTTTCATTACTTAATCAAACCTCTTCTTATATTTCTACACTAATCTGGGTGGCTTCTGTTGCTTTCCTCATTTGTTTATTCATCCCATTGTGTAATTTTTGTTTTGTCCAACAACACGAGGTATCCACATTCATTCACATGCACCACAAAAGCACTAGATGTCATGTGACTCATCAAGTCAGCCTTTTGCTCTCCAGTTCTCTTTATCAATGCTTATCCAAGATTTCTACAGCAGGCATGGTGACAGCTTTCGCTTGGACTCCTGAATCATGTACATAAGACACTCTTGGGTACTGCTCTTCCCGCTCACTTACACAGTGCAACCTCACCAGTTTTCTTTTCTGACAATGTGGTAATATTTATGCTTGTTTGTTAAAGGAACTTACAATTAATGTGAACTTATTGGAATAGGGAATTATTAAGAATTTCTTATTATTCATCAGTAAGATTGCAGTCTGTGTGAATTGTGGGAATTTTAGCATGGCTGTATAGATGAGCAGGTTTTGAATAGATTGTTGCCAAGACAATTGCCAAGAGGTGGTAAACCATTCAATGATAGTGTGAAAGAATAAAAATGCTGTACGCTCTTCTGTCCGCTAATGGTGATATGGTGATACAGTCATATGGAAGGTGACTTTTTGCTAACCCAGTTGCAGTAAGAAGGTGGAGTTTGCAAACACCTTCTACCTTCATGGGAACAAGAGAACAAAATGGAACAGGGATGAAACAGTATTGAAACTATTTGCAGAACAGTAAGTGTAAGTTATCTGAAATTTGTAAACTTAACACATCTAATGACACTTGAACTTAATCTAGCACTTATCCCTAATCCATAAGCTTCAGTTCCTGAACATGATATGTGTGGAAGTATAGACAAAAAGCTTAAGTAATTCATAATCTAAGCGAATTTGTGTTTCAGGCAGCACAAGTTCAAGACATGGATGATTATGAGAAAAAGAGGGGGGGAAATGAAGAGCCAACATCTTTCAAGAGGTTTGTTATTTGTTATGCATATCCTTTTAGATGCACCATAAAAAATTTCATTATTTTCCTTACCTCAAAGATGTCATCAGAGATTAATTAGTGTTAAAATGTTTTCTTGATAATAAAGCAAATAGAAAGTCTGTTTGTAATTCTTGCTTTATTTCAATGTATCCATAAAATTTTTATTGCTTTTTTTTCTCACACCGATCATATTCACATAGGCACTGTCTAGTAGCTAACTAGAATATTCATATGCCATAGCAGCACTCACTTCTTAAGCAGTAAAACCTCTGATATCTATAAGTTGAGACAACCAAATGTTCAAAACAACATATGTTTTCAGTTTCAGTTAGTAGCCCTCAATCACCAAAAAAATATAAAAAAATATTTCAAATCATGTGCGCACCACACCACAGCAATTAGTGTACTTTCGAGTTGGTGTCTCGTGGGGCTGATGACTGCTTGCCATTTCCCATTGGCTTTCTGGCATGGTGTTGTGTGCTGGTCTTGCACAAGTGTGTATTTGTGCACCAGGATTACTGTTGTGGACAACTCCCCCTTTCATGCACTGTCAATGATTGCCTTAGAAAGAAGTTGTGCAAGACACATGCTTAGGGTGAATCCTAAGAGACTCTTATGAAGGGCTTCTGCATCAATTGCTTATGTATTTGCTTACATATATTAATATTTCCTCTTTGTGAAATATTTACAAATATGTAAGATATGACAGTACAATATCTGAATGATTTAATATATTAAAAAACTCAAATAACCTTAAATTCTATAATCCAAAGTGGCTGATTCCACATGCATTTTGGATAACAGAAGTTTTACTGTAAAATGAATAGATAGAAGGTTGATTTACATTATATATTCTGTGTTCTTACTGTTTCCAAATGAAGTTTAAAATGTTCATACTTTTATATAATGAAACTCAGATATTTAAGTCAGCCATAATGAACATTTTATCTCCTCAGAAACACTGTATACAGCATTAGCTTATGAAGGAAGCTTGTGTCATTTTAAAAGCTTAGAATGTTGTTTGTGAGTCAGTGTATCATTGGAGCTTGATGTTGCCTGAAAAGTTTACCAAACTGCTCAGATTGTATGGTATCTTTTAAGGGGGTATGATGATGAAAATTTACTAGGATCATAACCACTTCACCTCTGAGTGTTACCATAGAATGCTTCACACATTTTTTTTCATACATATTTGCCATTTCCCATGTTAGCAAGGTAACGTTAAGAACAGAGGACTGAGCCTTAGAGGGAATATGATTACCTCAAATCCTTCTCTGTTCCTTTGTTTGTTTGTTTTTGGAAAAGTAAGAAACAGGAGGGAAGGATTTCAAGCCTCCCCCCCCCCCCCCTTCTTCTTCCTCTTTTAGTTCACCTTCTACAACATGAAGGGAATACATGGAAAATATTCTTTCTACCCAGCCCCAGGGATACACTTAAAATAAATGCTTACCATATATATATATATATATATATATATATATACCTAAAACTAATGAAATTAACTCTAGTATTCAATAGAAGTGGTCCCAGTTTGCTGGCAATTTAACTGAAAAGGAAATTGTTAAGCTGATGAATCAATTTTTTTAGATACTTCATTTCCTAGATGCACAATGTGCCATTTACATAGTGCGCCATGAATTTTAGAAGAAAATCATAAGATGGTAAACAAAGAGAAATTCTTGTCATATAGTAAGACTGATTCTGATCAAAATATATTATAATGATAGAGATGCTCTTTGGAAGGTATTAAGAGTATATGGTGTGGGAGGCAAGTTGCTAGAAGGAGTGAAAAAATCTATGGTGTGGGAGGCAAGTTGCTAGAAGCAATGAAAAGTTTTTATCAAGGATGTAAGGCATGTGTACGAGTGGGAAGAGAGGAAAGTGATTGGTTCTCAGTGAATGTCGAATTGTGGCAGGGGTGCATGATGTCTCCATGGTTGTTTAATTTGTTTATGGATGGGGTTGTTAGGGAGAAAAATGATAGAGTTTTGGAGAGAGGGGCAAGTATGCAGTCTGTTGGGGATGAGAGGGCTTGGGAAGTGATGATACAGCGCTGGTGGCTGATTCGGGTGAGAAACTGCAGAAGCTGGTGACTGAGTATGCTAAAGTGTGTGAAAAAAGAAAGCTGAGAGTAAATGTGAATAAGAGCAAAGTTATTAGGTACAGTAGGGTTGAGGGACAAGTCAATTGGGAAGTAAGTTTGAATGGAGAAAAACTGGAGGAAGTGAAGTGTTTTAGATATCTGGGAGTGGATTTGGCAGCAGATGGAACCACGGAAGCAGAAGTGAGTCACAGGGTGGGCGAGGGGGCAAAACTTCTCAGAGCGTTGAAGAACGTGTGGAAGGCGAGAACATTATCTCGGAAAGCAAAAATGGGTATGTTTGAAGGAAAAGTGGTTCTAACAATGTTATATGGTTGTGAGGCATGGGCTATAGATAGGGTTGTGTGGAGGAGGATGGATGTGTTGGAAATGAGATGCTTAAGGACAATATGTGGTGTGAGGTTGCTTGATCTAGTAAGTAATGAAAGGATAAGAGAGATTTGTGGTAATATAAAGAGTGTGGTTGAGAGAGCAGAAGAGGGTGTATTGAAATGGTTTGGCCACATGGAGAGAATGAGTGAGGAAAGATTGACAAAGAGGATATATGTGTCAGAGGTGGAGGGAACGAGAAGTGGGAGACCAAATTGGAGGTGGAAGGATGGAGTGAAAAAGATTTTGAGCGTTCGGGGCTTGAACATGCAGAAGGGAGAAAGGTGTGCAAGGAACAGAGTGAATTGGAACAATGTGGTATACCGGGTCGACGTGCTGTCAATGAATTGAACCGGGGCATGTGAAGCATCTGGGGTAAACCATGGAAAGTTCTGTGGGGCCTGGATATGGAAAGGGAGCTGTGGTATCGGTGCATTATTACATGACAGCTAGAGACTGAGTGTGAACGAATGTAGCCTTTGTTGTCTTTTCCTAGCACTACCTCGCGCACATGAGGGGGGAGGGGGTTGTTATTTTATGTGTGGCGGGGTGGCGATGGGAATGAATAAAGGAAGTCAGTATGAATTATGTACATGTGTATATATGTATATGTCTGTGTGTGTGTTTATATATATATATATATATATATATATATATATATATATATATATATATATATATATATATATATATATATATATATATATATATTTTTTTTTTTTTTTATATACTTTGTCGCTGTCTAAAAAAAAAAAGAAAAAGAAAAAAAATATATATATATATATATATATATATATATATATATATATATATATATATATATATACACACACAGACATATACATATATATATAAAAAAAAAAAAAAGGAAGGAACAGAGAAGAGGTCCAGGTGAGGATATTCCCTCAAAGGCCCAGTCCTCTGTTCTTAACGCTACCTCGCTATCGCGGGAAATGGCGAATAGTATGAAAAAAAAAAAAAAAAAAGATATATATATATTATATTATTTTTTTATTTATAAAATATATATATATATATATATATATATATATATATATATATATATATATATATATATATATATATATATATGGTTTGGGCACATGGAGAGAATGAGTGAGGAAAGATTGACCAAGAGGATATATGTGTCGGAGGTGGAGGGAACGAGGAGAAGAGGGAGACCAAATTGGAGGTGGAAAGATGGAGTGAAAAAGATTTTGTGTGATCGGGGCCTGAACATGCAGGAGGGTGAAAGGAGGGCAAGGAATAGAGTGAATTGGAGCGATGTGGTATACAGGGGTTGACGTGCTGTCAGTGGATTGAATCAAGGCATGTGAAGCGTCTGGGGTAAACCATGGAAAGCTGTGTAGGTATGTATATTTGCGTGTGTGGATGTGTGTATGTACATGTGTATGGGGGGGGGGGGGCCATTTCTTTCGTCTGTTTCCTTGCGCTACCTCGCAAACGCGGGAGACAGCGACAAAGTATAAAAAAAAAAAAAAAAAAAAAAAATATATATATATATATATATATATATATATATATATATATATGTTGAGATTTATAGGTATGTATATTTGTGTGTGTGGACGTGTATGTATATACATGTGTATGTGGGTGGGTTGGGTCATTCTTTCATCTGTTTCCTTGCGCTATCTCGCTAGTGTGGGAGACAGTGACAAAGCAAATAAATAAAAAAAAACTACAATGGAGTTTTAATATTTTCGAGATGCATGAACTTACTTTCATGAAAATGAGGTTCAGAATTGGTAATTTGCTTATAACACATTTTTCAGTGCTTTAAAACTGGTGCACATTTTATTGTACAGTCACTCAATCTATGGAGCACCTTTGACATGTCAGGAACTTTGTTGAGTCAGGAATAGTTGTCACGAGTAAGAAGATCAATGGAGAAATGAGAAAATCTCATTAAAACTACTTCTAAGTTGGGGTAGTAAGTGTGGCTTAGAAAAAAATGGAAAATTTAAAACTGAGTATTCAAATGAGCCATTAATGGAAATAGTGGTGAAAAGATGAAATATGAAAGTACATTTTGGAGTGTATTACCACATTCGTCTGCTCAATTTTTTTTTTTTCTTTGACATGATTAAGGCTCCCTGCTGAGAACACTGAAATAAAAATTCAACCTTTCACTACAGCAGTCCTAATATCTCCTTTACTCCCTGAAAGAGAGTAAGAGTCCCTGTAAGAGAGTAGGAGTCACCAGATTTATTCAAGTTCTAGGGACTATAATGAAGGCATTAGACTGAAATGGGGAAAGATGATTAGGACTACTCAATTAATGGCTTAACAAGAGAAAGTACTAAGCAAGTGATATTAGAAATTTGTTGTGGGGAAAACCTGTAGGAGGCATACCAGTAAAAAAAAAAAAAAACATTCAAAATGTTAAAGATGTGAATTGAATAGAGTGAAATAAGAAAAATGTAGAGAATTGGAAGAATTTTAGGGCCATTATATGATCACCCCCTCTGACTAATTAGTTAATCAGACAGAGTACAGTGATAGATCAGATGATTAAAGAAATCAGAAGACACACCACAAACCACAGCTCCCTATCTGCAACCAGACCCCACAGACCTCTCCATGGTTTACCCCAGACGCTTCACGTGCCCTAGTTCAATCCACTGACAGTACATCGACCCCAGTAGCCCACATCATTCCAATTAACTCTATCCTACCTTTCACCATCCTGCATGTTTAGGCTTTGATCACGGTAAATCTTTTTTACTCCATCATTCCATCTCCAATTTGGTCTCCCCATTCTCCCTGTTCCCTCCACTTCTAACACATATCCTCCTTATGAACCTTTCCTCACTCATTCTCTCCATATGTTGAAACCATTTCAGCATTCTCAACCACACTTTTTATTACCCACATCTCTCTTACCTTTTCATTACTCAATCAAACCACCTTACACCATATACTGTTCTCAAACATTTCATTTCCAACACATACACCCTCCACTGCTCAGCCTTATCTATTATCCCTCAATCCACTGAACCTAATAACCTTGCTGTTATTCACATTTACTCTCAACACTCTCCTTTCACACACCTTTCCAAACTCAGTCACCAACTTCTGCAGTTTCTCATTCGAATCAGCCGCCAGTGCTGCATCATTGGCGAACAACAGTTGGCTCACTTCCCAGGCCTTTCATCCCCAACAAACTGCATACTTGCCCCTCTCTCAAAAACTCTTGCATTTGCCTCCCTAACCATCCTATCCATAAACAAATTAAACAAATATGGGGACATCACACATCCCTGCCACAGACTGACCTTCAATGGGAACCAAACACTCTCATCTCTTCCTACTTGCACACATGACTTACACTCTTGATAAAAACTTCTCACTGCTTCTAGCAGCTTACTTCCCACACCATATATTAAGACCTTCCACAAAGCATCTCTATCAACCTTATCATATGCCTTCTCCAAATCCATAAATACTACATGCAAATCCATATGTTTTTCTTAGTATTTCTCGCATATGCTCTTCAAAGTAAACACCTGATCCACACATCATCTACTACTTCTAAATCCACACTGCTCCTTCCCAATCTGATGCTATGTATATGCCTTCACCCTCTCAATCAATATACCCTTCCATACAATTTTCCAGGAATACTCAACAAACTTATGCCTCTGTAGTTTGAACACTCACCTTTATCCCCTTTGCTTTTGTACAATGACACGATAAATGCATTCCACCGGTCCTCAGGCACTTCATCATAATCCATACATACGCAAAATATCCTTGCCAACTAATCAACAACAGTCAACCCCTTTCTTCATAAATTCAACTGCAATATCTTCCAAACCCACCATCTTACCAAATTTCATCCTCTGCAAGGCTTTTACCACCTCTTCTCTCTTCACCAAACCACTCCCCCTGATTCTCTCACATTGCACACCACCCTGACCAAAACATCCTACATATGCCACTCTATCATCAAACATTCAACAAACCTTCAAAATACTCATTCCATCTCCTCCCCACTTACCGTTATCACTTCCTCCCTTGCCCCCTTCACCCATGTTTCCATTTGTTCTCTTGTCTATCACACACTATTTACCTCCTTCCAAAACACCTTTTTATTTTCCCTAAAGTTAATTGATACTCTCTCACCACAACTCATTTGCCCTTTTTTTTTTTTTTTCAGCCCATGTTCCTTCATCTTGACCTCCTGCCACTTTCTCTTATACATCACCCAATCATTTGCATTCCTTCCATACAAGTATCTTCCAAACGCCTTTCTTTTCACTTTCACTAACAACTTTACTGCTTCACCCCACCACTCGCTACCCTTTCTAATCTGCCTACCTCCCACCTTTCTCATGCTACATGCATCTCTTGCACATGCCATCACTGCTTCCCTACACTCAGTCTCTCATGGTACTTCCTCACATAAGTCTCCTTTCCAAGCTCACTTCCTCTCACCACTTTCTCTTTTTTTTTTTTTTGAAAACCTCTCACCTCCACTAAACAGTGATCAGACATCCACCAGTAGCTCCTCTCAGCACCTTAACATCCAAATGTCTCTCTTTCACACATGTATCAATTAAAATGTAATCTAATAATGCCCTTTGACCATTTATCCTACTCACATACGTATACTTGTGTATATCTCTCTTTTTAAACCAGGTATTCCCTATCACCAGTCTTTTTTCAGCACACAAATCCACCAGCTCTTCACCATTTCTATTCACAACACTGAATACCGTATGTATACCAATTATACCCTCAACTGCCTCTTTATTCACCTTTGCATTTAAATCACCCATCACTAATACCCTGTCTCATGCACCAAAACTGCTAACACACTCACTCAGCTGCTCCCAAAACACTTGCCTCTCAAGATTTTTCTTCTCATGACCAGGTGCATAAGCACCAATAATCACCCAGCTCTCTCCATCCATTTACAGTTTTACCCCCCATCAATCTAGCACTTACTTCCTTACACTCTATCACAAGTCCCACAACTCCTGCTTCAGGAGTAAGGCTACTCCTTCCTTAGCCCTTGTCTTCTCACCAACCCCTGACTTTACTCCCAAGAGATTTCCAAACTATTCTTCCCCTGTACCCTTGAGCTTCATTTCACTCAGAACCAAAACATCCTGGTTTCTTTCCTCAAACGTATTACCTATCTCTCCTGTTTCCTCATCTTGGTTACATCCACACTAATTCAGGTACCCATTTTATCTACCAGCTCCAAGAGGAGGATGAACAGCTGGGTTAAGTGTGGAATGAATGCCACAACCAGGATTCAAACCTATATAGACTTGACCCTGGGCAACCAATAAATGCATCACAGTCAGCAATGCTAACCGTTACACCATAAAGATCCATAAATGGTGACTGCTTGTAGTAAAGAACACACTCTTCATTCTTATGAATGTGAAAATACCATCATGGTGCCTGCTTGTAGTAAAGAACACACTCTTCATTCTTATGAATGTGAAAATACCATCAATTCATTAATGCAAAAGTCAATGCTTGGAAATAATAGGTGGTAGCATTTAGGATTCATTCTTAAAATGAACTGACTGTTAATTTTGCTTTTAGTCCTGGAGGAAATAGTGTACACCATGGAGTCAAATGGTATTACAACAAAACTTTATTCACAACCTTTTGGACGACATGACCTTTATCCCAGAGATGAGGCAGAACATCAGAGAAAATTGTGAGGGAATGATTATGGTGTTAATATTGCCAAGGCTCCCTGGTAAAGTAGGAATTCCTGTTTACATTTGATTTAGCTGGAGAAATAACCAGTGGAAGCAGCTGGTTTTCATCCTAAAGATGAATTGACTGTACATTTTACTTTTAGAGCCCTGGATGAAATAGTGTACACCAAGGAGTCAAATGATATTACCACAGAACTTTCTTCACAACCCTCTGAACAACATTACCTTCATCCCAAAGATGAGGCAGTCATCAATGAAAATTGTTCACAGAATGATGATGGTGTTGATAATGCCAAGGCTCCCAGGTAAAGTAGGAACCCCTGTCTACATTTCAGTTGGCTAGAGAGATTATCAGTGGTAGCATCTGGGTTTCATCCTAAAGATGAATTGACTGTACATTTTGTTTTTAGGGCCCTGAATGAAATAGTGTACATCATAGAGTCAAATGATATTACTACAAAACTTTCTTCACAACCTTCTGGATGACATGACCTTTATCCCAGAGATGAGGCAATCATCAGTGAAAATTGTCAGGGAATGTTAATGGTGTTAATAATGCTAAGGCTCCCAGGTAAAGTAGGAATTCATGTTTACATTTAATTTAGCCAGAAAAATAATCAGTGGGAGCATCTGGTTTTCATCCTATAGATGAATTATCTGTACATTTTACTTTTAGAGCCCTGGATGAAATAGTGTACACCATGAAGTCAAATGATATTACAACAAAACTTCCCTCACAACTATCATACACGATATCTTCTGGACAACATGACCTTCATCCCAGAGATGAGGCAATCATCACTGAAAATTTTTCACGGATTGATGATGGTGTTGATGATTATCATGCCAAGGCTCTCAGGTAAAGGAGGAACTTGTGTTTACATTTCATTTAGCAGGATATTATTACATTATAGTAAAGGATGATACCTTTAGGTATAAATAAGTTATTGATTTTAATACATATTTTAAGTAGAGCATGGATGATTTGTCTCAGATCTGAGGAAGTCTTGCTGTGATGCAAATGAGTATTACCATTATGGAATGAAACCTGCATAAGTGTCCAAATATAATTGTGTAAAATAAAGAAGGAAAGACTTGTTGAGTCCTGGTAAGACATGTAAGTCTTGTAAAACAAGCACACTGGATGAATGTAAGATGTCATTTGATACATAAAGTTGATCAGTGCTTCCTTTTTGTCTTTATATTTTTGATGGAGGTACATGACTCATTTACTGCTGTTTCCAGAGACCAAGGTTGATATATTTTTTAAGCTCAATCAGTTGGCTCTTAGTAACAGGGCCTAAATATTGATTAACAATTCCTTTAATTGTTTTTGTTACATAAACAAACTCATAAAGTCCTCAGCATACCTAACTGGGAAGAGTTATTCTGTTTTAGAAATCCTAGGATCATTGGCAGGCTTAAGATTTGGAGGTAATGTTGATTTGACATATGAAAGACAAAACAAAACTGGAGAATAATATGACAAAAGTATGAGACATACATATTCAACAATAAAGGAAGAGAATCACATGGGGAAAAAAAGGTAAAGAAAATGAAGAGACACTAAGATCAGAGAGATTACATGCAGGCAGAATCTAAGAACCAGATACAGAAACTTTGATGAATGCAAATATAATCACCCCAAAAGGTGTTTGAAAGCATTCCTGTTCAGAACCACTGATGCCAGAGGATGTTTTAAATGGAAAGAATGTGACTATGGTCACTGTAAAATTTTTTTACAAATATGACATATATTTGCAAATTGGAAATGAATGCTTGTTAAGGCATTCAGAAAGCCTGTCTGAAAGAAAATTTGCTATTTCATGAATATTTGACAATGTAAGAAAATTGAGAAATGTAGAGTAAAACACATCATATATACATACATAAACACCCACACACACATATACATACCTAAACATTTCGATGTATACATGCATATACATACACAGACACATATATATATATATATATATTTTTTTTTTTTTTTTTTTTTCATACTATTCGTCATTTCCCGCATTAGCGAGGTAGCGCTAAGAACAGAGGTCTGGGCCTTTGAGGGAATATCCTCACCTGGCCCCCTTCTCTGTTCCTTCTTTTGGAAAAAAAAAAAAAAAAAAAAAAAATATATATATATATATATATGTGTCTGTGTATATATATATATATATATATATATATATATATATATATATATATATATATATATATATATATATATATACATGTACATATTCATACTTGCTGCCTTTGTCCACTCCCATCACCACCCTGCCACACATCAAATAGCATCCCCCCCCCAAGGTAGCACTAGGAAAAGACAAAAAAGGCCACATTCATTCACACTCAATCTCTAGCTGTCATGTGTTATGCACCGAAACCACAGCTCCCTTTCCACAGCCACGCCCCCGCAAAACTTTCCATGGTTTACCCCAGACACTTCACATGCCCTGGTTCAATCCATTGACAGCATGTCGACCATGGTACACCACATCGTTCCAATTTGCTCTATTCCTTGCATGTCTTTACCCTCCAGTATGTTTAGGAGACCAAATTGGAGGTGGAAGGATGGAGTGAAAAAGATTTTGAGTGATTGGGGCCTGAACATACAGGATATGATAGAGATGATAGAGATGCTCTGTGGAAGGTATTAAGAGTATATGGTGTGGGAGTTGCTAGAAGCAGTGAAAAGTTTTTATCGAGGATGTAAGGCAAGTGTATGAGTAGGAAGAGAGGAAAGTGACTGGTTCCCAGTGAATGTCGGTTTGTGGCAGGGGTGCATGATGTCTCCATGGTTGTTTGATTTGTTTATGGATGGGGTTATTAGGGAGGTGAATGCAAGAGTTTTGGAGAGAGAGGCAAGTATGCAGTCTGCGGTCGATGAGAGGGCTTGGGAAGTGAGTCAGTTGTTGTTTGCTGATGATACAGTGCTGGTGGCTGGTGGTTTAGAAACTGCAGAAGTTGCTGACTGAGTTTGGTAAAGTGTGTGAAAGAAAGCTGAGAGTAAATGTGAATAAGAGAAAGGTTATTAGGTTCAATAGGGTTGAGGTGCAAGTCAATTGGGATGTAAGTTTGAATGGAGAAAAACTGGAGGAAGTGAAGTGTTTTAGATATCTGGGTGTGGATTTGGCAGCGGAAGTGAGTCACAGGGTGGGGCAGGGGGTGAAGGTTCTGGGAGCGTTGAAGAATGTGTGGAGGACGAGAACGTTACCTCGGAAAGCAAAAAGGGCATGTTTGAAGGAACAGTGGTTCCAACAATGTAATATGGTTGCGAGGCGTGGACTATAGATAGGGTTGTGCAGAGGAGGGTGGATGTGTTTGAAATGAAATGTTTGAGGACAATATGTGGTGTGAGGTGGTTTGATCGAGTAAGTAATGAAAGGGTAAGAGAGATGTGTGGTAATAAAAAGAGTATGGTTGAGAGAGCAGAAGAGGGTGTATTGAAATATGGGCACATGGAGAGAATGAGCGAGGAAAGATTGACAAAAAAAATATTTATATTCTATCATTTTTATTATACTTTGCCGCTGTCTCCTACATTAGCGAGGTAGCGCAAGGAAACATGAAAAAAAGAAAGGCCCAACCCACCCACATACACATGTATATACATAAACGCCCACACACGCACATATGCATGCCTATACATTTCAACATATACATACATATACATACACAGACATATACATATGTACACATGTAGATATTCATACATGCTGTCTTCATCCATTCCCAATGCTACCCCACTACACATGAAATGGCACCCCCCTCCCCCTGCATGCGCACAAAGTAGCACTAGGAAAAGACAACAAAGGCCACATTCGTCCTCTAGCCTGAGCTAGGGACTCATTTTATCAACCAACCCCTAGGGGTGGATGAACAGCTGGGTTGACTGTGGACTGACTGCCGCAACCAGGATTCAAACCTGTATTTTGAAGTGCCTAGAAACGTTTCACTCAGATATCCCATATTATACTCTTTAGAATAGATGGTTTTTCCCCAATGAAGTGGGATTACTACACAGTTTACTGATTATCCTCTGCTTACCCAGCGGACCAGTCTACTTCAGGTTGTTTGGATCTTGGAATACCAACCACATTTAGGAAATGACTAACTGAGTTGTTAGCTTCAAGTTTGGGTCCAATGATACAAGGTGGGTCCTTCCCTGAGACCTTTCACCGGGCTTAGTAATGAGTGGTAACTTTTCCCAGAAAATCAGTCCTTTCACCTTGGACCATATTTGATCTTGCCATAGCACTAGCTTTTTATTGGCTAAATGTGTTGCCTTTCCTTAAAAAGAACTTTAGCAATGAAAAAAATTTCCCATATTACAGAGATATCATTACTCTTGTTTAGACTGAGGTAATAAAAGGGTTTGGATTAAGGATTTGAAGTAATATACCACTCAAGCCAATTTCTTTGTAATTAGTTGCATTTTATTTTTGTAAGTGTCTCATATGCAGTAGGATGCATTTTTTAAAGATTTTTAGCATGAACGTGCTAGGGCTGATTTACCCAAAGAAATATGCAGTCTATCATTTTAGGAACTTTATACCCTATGAGAATTCCTATGAATCCTTTCTTTTCATTAACCCTTTTCTATAAGTGTAAAGTTTCTTGCACAAGATGATCCAACCTTTAGGGGCAAATAGTTATTAAACAAATATATTGATGGGATTATACCTAAGCATTATTACATAGGAAGTGTGGTCATCATTTCATGTGCTTGGTGGCCTCCCTTGTAGAGAGAAATAGCTTCTCACAAATTCAAAACTCATTTTCTTGTAATTTTTAATCTCTACCATATATCTGAGATAGGACAGAAAGACTACTAACTAGTCTTTTTGTATGTTGTAGATGCTTATCGAGAGAGGCAGGAGCAGAGGTACTAGGAATCCCCTTCTTTCGTATCACTTTTTGAAAGTAAGGGAGAAAGAGCCCAGTAATTACCCATTCTTAATTACCTATCTGTACTGTATGAGAAGGGAGTTTTGCACTTGTTAGGCCCCATTTCTTGAACTAGATGTTTCCAGGAAGGCCAAGTTGCATATATAGAAAAAAAGATTACATCAATTGTGTTTATTTTTATTACTATGTATATATTTTAAATGTTGCGATTTTACTTCCTTTTCCCATAGTGATTGGAGAAATTTGGAAAATCTGGCTGATTTACCAGAAGGGGAATTTGTCATGAACAAAAATTCATCTGGGCAAAATGATCAGCCTATAGAAAAGGAGGGAGAGACAGTCACGTAAGTAAGAAATTTGTAAATAAGGATATAAAGAAATATTTTTATCATATTAAGAGTGGTGCTGTGGATATGGGGGTAAAGGACTGGAAGAAGTGAGAGAATTCAAGTATCTAGGAGCAGTCTTGGGTAAGTGTGGTGATATGGAGGGAGAGATAAGGGAGAGAGCAGTAGAGAGTAGAAGAGTCATTGGGTCCCTTACAGGTGTAAGTATGGAAGTGAAGAGAGGATTAAGGAACAGCATTGTCCTCCCAACCCTGACCTATGCAGCCAAAACATGGACATGGAATGAGTCACAGAGGTCAAGAATCCAGGCTCTGGAAATGAGCTATTTGAGAGGAGCATGTGGTGTGACTAAATAGAATGAAGAAAGAAATGAAAGGGTGTATGAGAGATGTGATATGGCAAGGAATGCAAAGAGAGTGAATTTTTGATTGGTAGAATGGGTGAAACGTAATACTTTGAGGTAGTTTGGGCATGTGGAATGAATGCATGAATAGGAGTTTACAAGGAGAGTTTATGATAGTACAATTAAAGTTGTTGGTGTGACTGGGAGATCACCTGTGACATAGGCAGATAGGGTGGAGGAATATTGGAAGGATAGAAGTAGTGGAAGAATGTGTGGAATGATGTATGCAAGGGAGGCATACAAGGACAGGGGTAAGTGGAGTCTCTTTTGCCATGGCCACCCCATGATGGGAGTTCTCAGAAGGAACAGGCATCAGAGATATAGGTAGATGAATGGAACAGATTGACTTAGGATTAATGCAGACATAATACATAAATTCAAGAGGTTGTATGATAAAAGAATGTGTTCAAGAGATGGGGAATTATAAGTGTAAAATTCCCTCTCCTTACAGTACAAATAGGTGAATCAAAATTTTCATGTTTTTGTTAATATGAAGTCATTTTGATGCAGTACAGTAACTCCCCTAAATTTGTGAATCTCCTAAGAATTATCAAAAATATATTGTAATGGAAACAAATTATTGACAAGTAATGCTAAACTAATTTTTGGTAGATTATATGGAGTAATTTGATTTATTTTATCATACATGTTCTTGTATTTATCCCTGGTGATGGGGAGAAAGAATACTTCCCACGTATTCCCTGCGTGTCGTAGAAGGCGACTAAAAGGGAAGGGAGCGGGGGGCTGGAAATCCTCCCCTCTTCATTTTTTTTTTTAATTTTCCAAAAGAAGGAACAGAGAACGAGGCCAGGTGAGGATATTCTCTCAGAGGCCCAGTCCTCTGTTCTTAACGCTACCTTGCTAACGCGGGAAATGGCGAATAGTATGAAAGAAAGAAAAGATGTTCTTGTATTATTTTCATACATTAATCTGAAAACTGCATGAAAAGATGGATTATAATATGAAAATTGTTTTTTGGTGACCGCAGATGATTACTAGCTAACAGTATGTTTGCTATATCATTTAAATGCAATTAAATGAGAGAAAAAGAAGTTACAACTGAATCAGAGCTCTGCAGATGTTTGTAGATTTGATTCTTTAAGGAAGATGCTCAAGGTTGCATGTCAGATGACAGACAGTGAAGAGAGGGTAGTATAGGTACACCACTGATTTTCTGGCACTCTTGATTCCAAAGCCTTGTCAGACTAACCATAATGCCAGACTAACCATGGTCACATAATAATAATAATTCATCAACACGCCTCTAACCCACTAATTATACATCTCTCATGTGTCTAAAGTATACCATCTGTCTAAAGTATTCATCTGCATTATACAAATGCTCAGGACTGAGGTGCTCGTCAGCTACGAGTTTCGCAAATTTGTCCACATACTCGGCAGCTCCTTCATGGTTTGCAGACCACTTTTCTCTGCACACTTTATTCATGAAAATTCCATGACGCTTCTTGAAAATTTGAAGCCATCCTTCACTATAGTCACGCTCATGTAATTTGAGTTCTTTATGGAACAACTTAGCCTGGTCCATTATCATGCTACCTGACAAGTCCACTCTATCACTCTGATGCTGTTGAAACCATTCCATCATCGTTCAATTGTGCTCAGTACTCTTACCATCTTTCATAGCTTTTCTAATTGTCATTTGCTCCTTGGAATCACTGTCTACATAGAATTTCAATATTTTCACCCTTTGTTTCTTTATATCATAAACAGTTGATGAACCAATACTGTAGATGTCACACAGCTTATGCAACAAAACTACGGTCCATTTTTTCAACAGTTCTACTTTATCTTGGATTGATATGGACTGGTGTTTACGTTTGACACCACGACTGACACTCTCATATATCTTAGAAGCCATAGCTAGGGTTAGATTTAAGCAAAATAAGTAAAGAATCTCACAGAATTATGGTATCACCAGTAACAAGTGCAGTGTAAAGATTGTAAATAAGCACACCCTACGCACAATGCCATCTGTGGCCGCCCAGTAAACTAGTCTGGTTGCCGCAGTAATTTCAGGTTCCCTCAAGTAATTTTGTCTGGAAAAAAGGTGCCGAACCATCAGCTGCCAGAAATTTGGTGGTGTAAAACATGAAAAATGGGTGTATATAGTGTGTTTAGGTCTGAAGGCATTTTAGATGATGAATTGTGAATAATTTTTGATTAAGTGCAGTGAAGACGTTTTGTGTATGAGGGTGGAGGCCTTAATAATGACACCAGTGTCACTTTAGTTGTTATCAGAAATGTTCACACTAGTATCAAAGTCCACACTCACTTTAGCTAAACTAATACTAGGTAGCAATGTATGAGTAGACCGGGAGGCTGCGCACATTTGATCCACATTATGCAGATGATGATACCTTGAAACTTAATGACTGTCATTACAAGCAATATTATTATGAATGTCCCTGGATCTCTCTGAATATATATATATATATATATATATATATATTTTTTTTTTTTTTTTTTTTATACTTTGTCGCTGTCTCCCGCATTTGCGAGGTAGCGCAAGGAAACAGACGAAAGAAATGGCCCAACCCCCCCCCCACACACATGCATATACACACGTCCACACACGCAAATATACATACCTACACAGCTTTCCATGGTTTACCCCAGACGCTTCACATGCCTTGATTCAATCCACTGACAGCACGTCAACCCCGGTATACCACATCGCTCCAATTCACTCTATTCCTTGCCCTCCTTTCACCCTCCTGCATGTTCAGGCCCCAATCACACAAAATCTTTTTTACTCCATCTTTCCACCTCCAATTTGGTCTCCCTCTTCTCCTCGTTCCCTCCACCTCCGACACATATATCCTCTTGGTCAATCTTTCCTCACTCATTCTCTCCATGTGACCAAACCATTTCAAAACACCCTCTTCTGCTCTCTCAACCACGCTCTTTTTATTTCCACACATCTCTCTTACCCTTACATTACTTACTCAATCAAACCACCTCACAACACACATTGTCCTCAAACATCTCATTTCCAGCACATCCATCCTCGTGCGCACAACTCTATCCATAGTCCACGCCTCGCAACCATACAACATTGTTGGAACCACTATTCCTTCAAACATACCCATTTTTGCTCTCCGAGATAATGTTCTCGACTTCCACACATTCTTCAAGGCTCCCAGAATTTTCGCCCCCTCCCCCACCCTATGATCCACTTCCGCTTCCATGTTTCCATCCGCTGCTAGATCCACTCCCAGATATCTAAAACACTTCACTTCCTCCAGTTTTTCTCCATTCAAACTCACCTCCCAATTGACTTGACCCTCAACCCTACTGTACCTAATAACCTTGCTCTTATTCACATTTACTCTTAACTTTCTTCTTTCACACACTTTACCAAACTCAGTCACCAGCTTCTGCAGTTTCTCATATGAATCAGCCACCAGCGCTGTATCATCAGCGAACAACAACTGACTCACTTCCCAAGCTCTCTCATCCCCAACAGACTTCATCCTTGCCCCTCTTTCCAAAACTCTTGCATTTACCTCCCTAACAACCCCATCCATAAACAAATTAAACAACCATGGAGACATCACACACCCCTGCCGCAAACCTACATTCACTGAGAACCAATCACTTTCCTCTCTTCCTACACGTACACATGCCTTACATCCTCGATAAAAACTTTTCACTGCTTCTAACAACTTGCCTCCCACACCATATATTCTTAATACCTTCCACAGAGCATCTCTATCAACTCTATCATATGCCTTCTCCAGATCCATAAATGCTACATACAAATCCATTTGCTTTTCTAAGTATTTCTCACATACATTCTTCAAAGCAAACACCTGATCCACACATCCTCTACCACTTCTGAAACCACACTGCTCTTCCCCAATCTGATGCTCTGTACATGCCCTCCCCCTCTCAATCAATACCCTCCCATACAATTTGCCAGGAATACTCAACAAACTTATACCTCTGTAATTTGAGCACTCACTCTTATCCCCTTTGCCTTTGTACAATGGCACTCTGCAAGCATTCTGCCAATCCTCAGGCACCTCACCATGAATCATACATACATTAAATAACCTTACCAACCAGTCAACAATACAGTCACCCCCTTTTTTAATAAATTCCACTGCAATACCATCCAAACCCGCTGCCTTGCTGGCTTTCATCTTCCGCAAAGCTTTTACTACTTCTTCTCTGTTTACCAAATCATTTTCCCTAACCTCCTCACTTTGCATACCACCTCGACCAAAACACCCTATATCTGCCACTCTATCATCAAACACATTCAACAAACCTTCAAAATACTCACTCCATCTCCTTCTCACATCGCCACAACTTGTTATCACCTCCCCATTAGCCCCCTTCGCTGAAGTTCCCATTTGCTCCCTTGTCTTACGCACTTTATTTACCTCTTTCCAAAACATCTTTTTATCCTCCCTAAAATCTAATGATACTCTCTCACCCCAACTCTCATTTGCCCTCTTTTTCACCTCTTGCACCTTTCTCTTGACCTCCTGCCTCTGTCTTTTATACATCTCCCACTCATTTGCATTTTTTCCCTGCAAAAATCGTCCAAATGCCTCTCTCTTCTCTTTCACTAATAATCTTACTTTTTCATCCCACCACTCACTACCCTTTCTAATCTGCCCACCTCCCTCGCTTCTCATGCCACAAGCATCGTTTGCGCAAGCCATCACTGCTTCCCTAAATACATCCCATTCTTCCCCCACTCCCCTTACCTCCTTTGTTCTCACCTTTTTCCATATAAATATATCAAGGAAGTAAGGCATGTGTATGAGTAGGAAGAGAGGAAAGTGATTGGTTCTCAGTGAATGTTGGTTTGCGGGAGGGGTGCGTGGTGTCTCCATGGTTGTTTAATTTGTTTATGAATGGGGCTGTTAGGGAGGTGAATGCATGAGTTTTGGAGAGAGTGGCAAGTATGCAGTCTGTTGTGGATAAAAGGGCTTGGGAAGTGAGTCAGTTGTTCACTGATGATCAGCGCTGGTGGCTGATTCAGGTGAGAAACTGCAGAAGCTGGTGACTGAGTTTGGTAAAGTGTGTGAAAGAAGAAAGCTGAGAGTAAGTGTGAATAAGAGCAAGGAAGGTACAGTAGGGTTGAGGGACAAGTCAATTGGGAGGTAAATTTGAATGGAGAAAACCTGGAGGAAGTGAAGTGTTTTAGATATCTGGGAGTGGATTTGGCAGTGGATCAAACCATGGAAGCAGAAGTGAGTCACAGGGTGGGAGAGGGGGTGAAAGTTCTGAGAGCGTTGTAGAACGTTTAGAAGGTGAGAACATTATCCTGGAAAGCAAAATGGGTATGTATGAAGGAACAGTGGTTCCAACAATGTTATATGGTTGCGAGGCGTTGGCTATAGATAGATAGGGTTGTGCAGAGGAGGGTGGATGTGTTGGAAATGAGATGTTTAAGGACAATATGTGGTGTGAGGTGGTTTGATTGAGTAAGTAATGAGAGGGTAAGAGAGATGTGTGGTAAGAAAAAGAGTGTGGTTGAGAGAGCAGAAGAGTGTGTATTGAAATGGTTTGGTCACATGGAGAGAATGAGTGAGGAAAGATTGACCAAGAGGATATATGTATTAGAGGTGGAGGGAACAAGGAGAAGTGGGAGACCAAATTGAAGGTGGAAGGATGGAGTGAAAATGATTTTGAGCGATCGGGGCCTGAACATGCAGGAAGGTGAAAGGCGTGCAAGGAATAGAGTGAATAGGAACAGTGTGGTATACCGGGGTCGACGTGCTGTCAATGGATTGAACCAGGTCATGTGAGCGTCTGGGGTAAACCATGGAAAGTTTTGTGGGGCCTGGATGTGGAAAGGGAGCTCTGGATTTGGTGCATTATAAATGACAGCTAGAGAGTGAGTGTGAACGAATGTGGCTTTTGTCTTTTCCTAGTGCTACCTCACGTACATGCGGGGGAAGGGGGTTGTCATTTCATGTGTGGCGGGGTAGCGACGGGAATGAATAAGGGCAGACTATGAATTATGTATATGTGTATATATGTATATGTCTGTGTGTGTATATATATGTATACGTTGAGATGTCTAGATATGTATGTGTGTGTGTGGACATGTATGTATATACATATATGTGTATGTGGGTGGGTTGGGCCATTCTTTCGTCTGTTTCCTTGCACTACCTCACTAACGCAGGAGACAGCAACAAATTATATTAAAATGAAAGGAAAGAATGGCCCAACCCACCCACACATACATGTATATACATACACGTCCACACACACACATATACATACCTCTCTTTTTTTTTTTTTTATTTTCCAAAAGAAGGAACAGAGAAGGGGGCCACGTGAGGATATTCCCTCAAAGGCCCAGTCCTCTGTTCTCAACGCTACCTCGCTAATGCGGGAAATGGGGAATGGTATGAAAGAAAATATATATATTCAGAAATGGTTATTGTTTTGACAGGAAGAATGTGACTCGTAAGCAAAAAAGAAATACAGAACAAGAAAGTTCTTCCATTACTGATGATAATGAAGATAAAGACTGTCCTCCTTCTAAAAAGCAATGTTTGGTGAAATTAAATGAAGAAAGGAGTTCCCAACCACCTTCAAAAAGTTAAAGTAATTTAGTTGAATTGCTAATGGTGAAAGCATGAAAGATAAGGGATAGAAGTATGTTTGTATGATATTTTATAAACAATTATATGGAGCAGGTATAATTACAAAGGGGTCACCATAATTCGTGAGATAGGTGCCAGAAATTACCAGATCATGAATTCTAGTTTAACTGAATTAAACAGAAGTAATTAGTTACATTTTGTTATCAGAAAGATATGCATAAACTATTCTTAAAATACTTTTATAAATATTAAAAATCATCTATAAATGCAGCAAATGAACATGGTAAAGAAAGAAAATAATTGATATAACTTGAATGTAATGAATCTGTTCCCCTCCATTGTATGATCATAAATATCATCAGAGAATTTTTCAAACATTTTTTTCTATGATTTCCAGTTCCTTACAGTACGTCAATATTACCAAACCATATTTTTCATTACAAACTGGTTTTTCCTTGACATGTTATGCAGGGGTCAACATGCTGACAGTGGACTGAACCAGGGCATATGAAGCACCCAGGATAAACCTTGGGAAAGTCTGTGGGGCCTGATTGTGAACAGGGGGCTGTGGTTTCAGTGCACTGCACATTATGGCTAGAGAATAGATGTGAGCAAATGTGGCCTTTCTTTGTCTGTTCCAAGCATTGCCTCACAAATGTGAAAAATGGCAATAAAAAATAAAAGATAAAAAATCCATGAATTTACTAATGAATGATATCAAAAGTATACCCTGGACTGAGATTGCTGTGAGAGTCCTCAAAAGGCAAAAGAAGGAACTAACCTACCAAGTGCACTCACCTAGAGATTCATGCACTACAGCTACTACTGCTCAGCCATGAATTATGAAAATTTGACTGCATGATTTAGAAAAAAAAGTGTGTAAAAGAGATACTGCAAATCTGTAAATGAGAATTTGAATCTCATGAATTATCATGACACCTTTGTACTCTGATTATACCATAATCATCCTAAAGCCCATGTACTATGACAATTAACCTTACTCTCAGTCATACTAATATTAAGCCTAAGATTTTAAGATGGTATAGCCTTAAAGGGTAAAATGACATATAGTAGGTTGTTGAAGAAATACAGCGTGATAGAAAAAGGGGTTGGAGAGAAACACTTAAGTACCTCCATATTCCTTGTTTGTCATAGAAGACAACTAAGGAGGCGGGAGCAGGAGACTGTAAACCCTCCCCTTCTAGCATTTCAATCACTAAAGAAGGAACAGAAGAAGGAATCAAATAGGGAGTGCTCACAAACCTCCATAAGTTGTTCACGATTTCCATTTGTAATATTGAATACCCCATGCTCCCCCCAAATTATACCATTAGTACTACATCATTCACCTTCACTTTCAGATTACCCATCACTAATTATCAGTCTCTTGCATCAAAATTGTTGACACACTCACTTGTCTGCTCCAAAAATATTTACCTCTAATAATCACCCATCTCTTGCCATCCAATTTCATTTTTCTCCACACAAGTCTAGAATTCACTTCCTTACATTCTTTCACACACTCCCACATCTGCTTTTACTTCCTTAACTCTTGTCCTCTCACCAACCCATTGTTTTACTCCTAAGCCATTTCCAAACCATTCTTTCCCTTTACTCTTGAGTTTTGTTTCACTTAGAGCCAGTACATCCAAGTTTCTTTCCTCAAACATACTGTGTCTCTCCTATTTTCTCATCTTGGTTACATCCACACCACACTTTTAGAAACCCCAGCCTGAGTCTGAAAAGGATGAGCTGAAAAAGGACTGGTGATTTTGGAGATACCTGGTTTAAAAAGAACATTCACAAGTATACATATGTGAGTAGGAGAGATTAGGAGGCATTAGGAGGCAATAGGAGGCATTATTGAATATATTAATTGATAGACGTGTTAAATAGAGAATTATGAATTTATACATGCTGAGAGGGGCAGCTGGTGGGTTGTCTGATCACTATCCTGTGGAGGCAAGGGTAAAGATTTGTAAAGTTTTGCAAAAGTGGAAACACTATAGGCGAGAAGAGTGGTAAAATTAAGTGGGCTTGGAAAAGAGACTTCTGTGAATAGTGAAGGAATATTGGGAAAGATTGAGTGTAGAATGGTGAAAGGGAAGAGTAAATGAAGCAAGGGCAATGGGAGGTATTAAAGGAAGCATGTGGCATGCAAAAGGTGGGAGGAGGCAGATTAGAAAGGATAGTGATTTGGGGTGATGAACAAGTGAGTTCTGTAGAAATAAGAGAGTTCTGTAGAAATGAAAAGAGTGTGGTTTGTAGAGCTTAGGAGGGTGTGTTGAAATGCTTTCGTTGACAAAAAGGATATATGTATCAGAAGTGGAGGAAGCATGGAGAGTGGGAAGACCAAATTGGAGATGGAAGGATGGTGTGAAAAAGATCTTCAACAATCTGGGGCTGAACATGCAGGAGGGTGAAAGGTGTGCACAGGATAGAGTGAACTGAAATGGTGTGGTATATTGGGGTTGACTTTCTGTCGGTGGAAACCATGTTGTGTGAAGAAAAAAAATTGAGCAATCAGTGCCTGAACATGTAGCAGGGTGAAAGGCATGCACAGGATAGAGTAAATTGGAATGATGTGGTATATTGAGGTTGATATTCTGTCAGTGTACCAAACCAGGTTATGTGAAGCATCTGGGGTAAACCATGGAAATTTCTGTGGGGCCTGGTTATGGATAGGGAGCTTTGGTTTCAGTGCATCACACATGACAGCTAGAGAATGGATGTGGCCTTCCTTTGTTCCTGGCACTACCATGCTAATTCAGGAACCAAGAATCAAGTGTAGGGAGAAAAAAACATATAGGCATGTGTATGAGTAGGGAGAGTGATTGTATATATTTACATTTTAGGTTTGATTTGAGTAAAAACTATTGATTGTTAGTGCTGTAACTCAGTAATATTATGTAGGCATCTACTTATAATGATTAGCATGCTCAAGTGTAAATCTTAACAAAATCATTTAAAGAGTATGGGAATGCAATTTTGGTAATTTAGGTATAATGATAAAAATATGATGGTAAAACAAATTGTTAAAGAATGTAATTCGTATTGTATAACAAGAAATGATTATTTCTAAGTTAAAGGTGTGTAATTTTTGGTAATTTAGATTATAGTGAATAGATGTATAATTTTTTGCATTTTGTATAAACATGTAAATATATATATAATTTTTAGCATTTTAAATAACTTGATAAATGTAATCACTAGTTAAAATATCTTTGTTGATATTCTCATAAATTGTATTGGTTACTGGGTTTTGATTTTTTCCTGGTGAAAAATATAATAGGTTTCAATATAATAGGTTTCATGTAGCATTATACTTACATCGTTGTTTATCGTCCTCGCTGTTATAATTGCCAAACCAAGTCATTGTATAGATGTTCGGAACAGATTTTGTTACAGTATTATATCCATTATCTCTCAGATCTAAAGAATGGCTTAGCTCTTGCATACCATGTGAGTTTGAAGTGGTTTTAAAGTACTTTTTTTTTGTGATAAGCAAATATGGCTTCGTGAGCACTGGAGACACTACTGTACAGAAGTGACTGGGCAAGGAGAGGTTAGTTAAGGTATATTCCTTTGAAAGAGGAGATTAAATGAAGAGTGAGGGTACTGGTGATCACTTACAGTAATCCTCCATTACCACCACCAACCAGTCAGGTGATGGTTACCAACATTACTAGTGCTACACAGTGTTATTATCTCTCCCATTTACTGTGGTCACGCACCTGCCAGCCATCACCGCTCTACCACCTGGAAATGATTTTGCTTACAACAAATGCTGTCACTTAACAGTTAGAATTTAATTCGGATGAATGTAAGGTGACGATGCACTTTGGTCATGGTAATGTACAGGTAGATTATAAGATGTTTGATAAAATCTTAGAGCCTGCTAATGAAGAAAAAGAATCGGGATTACTGATGACAAAGGTTTAACAAAATTACAAACCACATTTTAAATATGAGAAAAGCCAATCAAAAGGTAAAATTGATAGAATCCTCTTAAGACTGCATGTGCTTAGGGGCATTCATTCTTAGAACTATTTGAATGATATTGTTAGCTGCCCTTGGAGTATGCTGTTCACGCATAGTCATATTTCAGGAAAGATATAAACGCTTTAAAGTACAGAGAAGAGTCTAAAGTAGTTTCAGGAATATAAAATATGTCATAGAAAAAAACTACCATGCTTTTGTAGAGGAGAAAGATTGTTTATGACTTAATGCACAAACCAAAAAAGTCGCAGATAGTGAAGATATTTTCAAAATGGGAAATTTAAGAAGCAAGCATAAAAAGCACCACAGCTTACATGTACAATACAGTTCTGTGGCCCCGCCTTACCACATACCAATCTCCAACAACATCCACATTACCAATAAGCACACCTTCACCATCTCCCCCCCACCACCCCCCAAACACACACATACCTAAAGTCTACCCAAACATCTGAGTTCTGCTCGTTGATCCATTCACGGTACCATTCTCCTTTCCGGGTCAAGTATTAAATGACCTTCAATGTTGGTAATTAAGAAAGGTACATTTTCAGCTATACTTGTATACTTGTAACACCAGATATTATACTATTTGGCAACTACTGCCTCTTTTTTTTCTTTTTCCTTTTGCCAATATTAGTCATTTCCCCTCCGGGTTCTAATGCGAAAAATAGTCAAACCTTCATTACTAGTTTGACGGGGGTAAAATTCCTTAATTCAAAGAGGACATAATGTAGTTCCAGAGCTACAAGGTAGCACGTAGACATTCTTGTCTTCTTTCTCCGAACGGCTTGAATGTAACCCCCTTGCCTAAAATGTGATCAAATACTACGAAAATCGGCCACAACCTTATAGTCAGATCTTACAGTAATATCATGAGTAGTATCAGGGAAATTGCGAGTTTAATAACATTGTACTCTTCTCCATACAGCTACTGCAATATCTTTCAAAAAATCTTATAAGCATGACTATACAGCAAATAAGGTCGACGTAATTTTAGAAGTTATATATATATATATATATATATATATATATATATATATATATATATATATATATATATATATATATTATTCATTTATTATACTTTGTCGCTTTCAACCGCGTTAGCGCAAAGAAACAGACGAAAGAATGGCCCAACCCACCCACATACACATGTATATACATACACGTCCACACACGCATGTATATATACCTATACATTTCAACGTATATATATCGTTTTTCATTTTCCCCGTGGACTCATGGGAATATATATATATATATATATATATATATATATATATATATATATATATATATATATATATATATATATACCGGGATCGACGTGATGCCAATTAACTGAACCGAGGGCATGTGAAATGTCTGGGGCAAACCATGGAAAGGTGTGTGGGGTCTGGATGTGGATAGGGAACTGTGGTTTCGGTGAATTTCACATGACAGCTTGATACTGTGTGAACGAATGTAGCCTTTTTTTGTCTTTTCCTGACGCTGCCTCGCTGAAGCAGGGGGTAGCAATGCTGTTTCCGGCGGGGTGGCGCAGGAATGGATAAAGGCAAGCATGAATGTGTACTTGTGTATATGTCTGTGTATGTATGTAAATGACTGTGTGCGTGTATGTATATGTGTGTGCATATGAGTGGATGGGTCTTTCTTCGTCTGATGCCTGTCGCTGGCTCGCTGATGCAGGAAACGGCGATATATATATATATATATATATATATATATATATATATATATATATATATATATATATATATATGTAAAATATGGAAAGGATCTGCTAGTATTACTCCCATCCAGTAAAGCTTATCTCTCCCCAGCTGGCGTCTATAATGTGATCCTCCCGTAATAATATATCTGGGTTAACAACAGACCTATTATGTCGGCCAGTCAGAATATAACATCGATTATGCAAAAATGGCGAAGGGAGACATATTGATGGGGCCTGGTCAATGATAAGGGACCCAGCAGAGGATATTATGAGAGGCTACTCATTAACGCTTAACCCCTCACACCTCGCCTACCCGTCACGCCATGCCATATGATGCCGTAACAGCTGCCTGTGACGTGTCATGGTACTGGATGACGCATGTTGCTCCCATGTGACGGCCGTAACATCGGCGTGACACTAAAATTGGGGTATTTCCAACACACCTTAGTCGTTACGCTTATAAAATGCATCTAACCACTCAAACTGGTAACTCGTTACACACAACTTCACCCCGTTACTCCAAACCCTACACAGACAAGAACTATTCATGAATAAGTCACGCGTTACAGCTTTTCCCTGTCCTTACACATCACAATGACGGCGTAACGCATTTCGTCTCGGCTCTTCCCGCTCCCCACCCCCCCACATCACCAAGACCACAGCGTAACACACCTGGTCACGCAGACGGTTTGCCAATGCCTGAAGATGTGGCTACAACGTTACCAAAACATTCAAGACGTGTACACACATCCAGTCTAGGGCAAACCTGAGCGTTACTTTCTGCTGTGTCAACGATGTACGAAGGAAGGGTTGTATGTCTGGGGGCATGGTCTACTTCCGGGGGTTGGTGGGGGTGTACTGTTTCAGTAGGGAGGTTGTGTTGTAGGTGGTTGTTTGCTGGGGGTTATAGGTGTGTGTGTAAGCCTTGGATGGTAAGATGTAATTTCGGAATGTATGATGTATATGTGTGTATGGAACTATACATATTGGGATATGGGGTTTATATATACATGGAGGGGGTTTGGGAGGTCTGTGAGTGAAAGGTTTTTGTCATGTATGTCTATACTGGAATTGACGGATGAAAGTATGTATGTATTACACATACCTACCAATGACGTCACTATGCCCTAACGGGTCTAACCTACACCGCTTACCAGATATGAACTAATGAGCCGAGACAATTAAGCACACTAACATAAAACTCAGTTATAAATGAACACACACACACACACACACACACACACACACACACACACATATATATATATATATATATATATATATATATATATATATATATATATATATATATATATATATATATATATATGCATGTATGTATGCATTTCCACGCGATCCATCAGATGTACTACCCTGAAGGAAAGAATATTTCAAATAGCTAAAAAACACATCAACGCTGAGGAAACGGTTTCGGACATTTTGGTCGGGTGTCAAAATTACGGGAAGTAACTCCATACTTGTGGTTGTTGCCATAATTCATGCCCTCGTTCAAGGGTCGGGTATTTAGTAAATTATATACAATCATAGAGCACATGGAATCATTGTCTATCCGATGATGGGGTATTATATTGCAATAACAGAAATATCGTGTTAACTTCCAAAAAGAGTAAGAATTCCGTCATGTACGTTCCATGCGCACACTTTAATTGCTTTTATTTTCCGATCAATATTTTTTTTGTAACACGTATTTATTGTACATTTTTTTATCCGTTGGTAATTAATTTGTTCCCATCCTCGTAGGGGATCCTGCGCGCACGCGCCCAGATGTCGCCAATGCGTCACCCGTCTCATTCCCTACCCTGGCTGCGGCTTGGGATCACACGCAAGTTGTGGGAGTCATGGCTGTTGCAAAGACTAAGAGAGAAATCGTGGAGGGAAAGAAGCATAAAATGAGAGAGAGAGAGAGAGAGAAGAGAGAGAGAGAGAGAGAGAGAGAGAGAGAGAGAGAGAGAGAGAGAGAGAGAGAGAGAGAGAGAGAGAGGCTTTGAAAATACTGATATCAAAGAGCTGACTCTTTAATACTGTTCTTTAAAAGTTTCTCAAAGTCTCCAGGTAAATCCTTTATAATGATGTGATGGTTTAAAATCCTTCTATTCTTTCTTCCTTACATAATTCTGGTTTATGTTTGCATTTATTTATATATATATATATATATATATATATATATATATATATATATATATATATATATATATATATATATATATCCCTGGGGATAGGGGAGAAAGAATACTTCCCACGTATTCCCTGCGTGTCGTAGAAGGCGACTAAAAGGGGAGGGAGCGGGGGGCTGGAAATCCTCCCCTCTCTTTTTTTTTTTTTTTTTTTTTTTTCCAAAAGAAGGAACAGAGAATTGGGCCAGGTGAGGGTATTCCCTCAAAGGCCCAGTCCTCTGTTCTTAACGCTACCTCGCTAATGCGGGAAATGGCGAATAGTTTGAAAGAAAGAAAAAGAAAATATATATATATATATATATATATATATATATTTCATACCATTCGCCATTTCCCGCGACAGCGAGGTAGCGCCAAGAACAGAGGACGGGGCCCCCGAGGGAACATCCTCACCTGGCCCCCTTCTCTGTTCCTTCCCTTGGAAAATTAAAAAAAAAAAGTATATATATATATATATATATATATATATATATATATATATATATATATATATATATATATATATATACTTTTGTAATATATATATTTTTTTTTTTCTTTGTCGCTGTCTCCCGCGTTTGCGAGGTAGCGCAAGGAAACAGACGAAAGAAATGGCCCAACCCACCCCCATACACATGTATATACATACACGTCCACACACGCAAATATACATACCTACACAGCTTTCCATGGTTTACCCCAGACGCTTCACATGCCCTGATTCAATCCACTGACAGCACGTCAACCCCGGTATACCACATCGATCCAATTCACTCTATTCCTTGCCCTCCTTTCACCCTCCTGCATGTTCAGGCCCCGATCACACAAAATCTTTTTCACTCCATCTTTCCACCTCCAATTTGGTCTCCCACTTCTCCTCGTTCCCTCCACCTCCGACACATGTATCCTCTTGGTCAATCTTTCCTCACTCATTCTCTCCATGTGCCCAAATCATTTCAAAACACCCTCTTCTGCTCTCTCAACCACGCTCTTTTTATTTCCACACATCTCTCTTACCCTTACGTTACTTACTCGATCAAACCACCTCACACCACACATTGTCCTCAAACATCTCATTTCCAGCACATCCACCCTCCTGCGCACAACTCTATCCATAGCCCATATCAATTCATGTGTGGCGGGGTGGCGACGGAAATGAATAAAGGCAGCAAGTATGAATTATATACATGTATATATATATGTATATGTCTGTGTATACGTTGAAATGTATAGGTATGTATATGTGCGAGTGCGGACGTATATGTACATACCTGTGTATGTGGGTGGGTTGGGCCATTCTTTCGTCTGTTGCCTTGCGCTACCTCGCTAATGAGGGAGACAGCGACAAAGTATAATAAATAAATGAAATAAATAGAAATAAATGAATATATATATATATATATATGTGTGTGTGTGTGTGTGTGTGTGTGTGTGTGTGAAAAGCAGTTTCATTTTTAAAATCTGCACCGGCTAATATATAAATTCTTGTCTTTTATGTGTTTGTTCTTCATAACGGTCTACTGGCTTAATCCATTACTGAAGTTTTCAGTGAGACTGTTATTTCATGATCTTATGTAGATATCCGTAATATGCGTGTTTTCCCGTCTGCTATCTCATACGAGGTCACTCGCCTTCAATCAATTTGATTTCTACGTTAGCGTACGTGTTGAGTACTATAATGTCTCGCTAATATTCATCTTATGCAAGTCTCGTTATAGTGATGGTCCTATCATTCAAGTTGTATTATCTTACTTTCCACAACAGGTTGTACTATGCAACTATAACCTGGTATATCCTGGATGTTACATGAAGCAGAGGTTTTCTGCGGTAAAATGTTAAAGTTGATGCTATGCGAGTTGTATATATACGAGTTTCTTCAGAGATTCAGTTAAAAACGGGTCGTACTGAATAGCGCTATTTCTAATGTGTAATTGAAAAAATTCATACAAACCTTGCTTTGTTTTTTCATCCTTTGTAGGGGTTTGCATTACGTATTTTTCCCCCCTTATTTTCCGTAAAGTCTTCATCGAGCGAAGTTTCTTATTCACCTTTCACAGATCACTAGTTAAATTTTACATTTACATTGATATGGTAACCCCTGTGTGAGCGGGTGCACACTAAGCAGGCCCTGCTGGAGATAAGCATTGAGGGAGGAGGGCAACTAGGCGACTTCTGCTACAGTTCCCACGAAAACTTTTTCTCGCGAGATAAAAGCGATACGGCGAAGCGTCCCGACCCGCCCATAGCCTTAACGAAAGATCAGCTTCGACATCTTCCTCTCTCTCCCTGTCTTGCCACTGTTGACGCTTGCCGTAATTACCGTAACGTACACAACAACCAGGCAATTAGGTCACTTCCGTTTCTGATATGACAAGCATCAAGCATACATCAAAGGCAGGAATAACATGACAGACGGCCATTGTGCGAGAGAATACAATTTCCCCGCCAATTTTAAGCGTGGGCAGCTGCGGACGCTCCCATTACAACGGTCGGCTCATTCAAAATTTTAAATGAGCCAATTACAGGTCTGGGATCTTTAAAGGAAGCGTGTCGCTTGGCTAATATCCCTGGGAAAGTTGATGGGTATTTAAAAGATAGTGGGATGATGTATGTACACTTTGTTTAAAGACACGGAACGAGCTTGTTCGGAGCAGGGAAATTAGTAAGTACAAATTACTTCTGCCAGTTCAATATTCATATGTATATATTTTTTTTCAAATACAATTTTCTTGTGGCGTGCGACGTGAAGGAAACATCATAATGTTAAAATTTCCTAAAATGCTATTAATTCTTTCTCGCACCAAATGCGATGACAAGCAATGTATTATTCATTAGTATTGGTAAATAGAAATCTTTGAAGAATATTATTCTTGTCTGAAAAAGACAATTACGAGCGAATGATCACATATCTATAATCATAGTAATGGCGACAAACTATACATCTGTAATATTGCGTTGGTGTATTAGTAGGATCTATCACATAATTCGTGATTTTTTGTTATAATTACTGAGTTGAACTTGGAATGAAGTTTGAGGATGGTCACCAAAAAATGTCTGTGTGTGTGGGGGGGGGGGGCTATTTAAATGCCTTCTTTGTTCACGTGTGTGTCTGTTTGTTCTTTGTGTTCGTGTGTAGCTTTGTGCGATATTTCATATGGACATCTGTAGTGTTCCTAGTGTACATGTTTTTGTGTGTTTAATTATATATATATATATATATATATATATATATATATATATATATATATATATATATATATATATATATTCACGTAGCACTGAACAGAATATTCACAATCACTTATATTCTTTCTCATGTTTTCACATTTTCTTATCACTATCCTAACATTTTCACGGAAATTATTCCTTTTACTTCCATATTTCACCTTTATACAATATTCATCCTCAGGAATATGCAGTTATGCTAAATACTTCACAAAATGTTATAACCAGAATGTACTAATGCTACTTGCTTATGAATAATCATTTATAAGTAAGTAGCATTAGCATTAGTACCGTCGTGCTCAAGGGTCGTACCGTCGTGCTCAAGGGCCGTACCGTCGTGCTCAAGGGCCGTACCGTCGTGCTCAACGGTCGTACCGTCGTGCTCAAGGGTCGTACCGTTGTGCTCAAGGGTCGTACCGTCGTGCTCAACGGTCGTATCGTCGTGCTCAAGGGCCGTACCGTCGTGCTCAAGGGTCCTACCGTCGTGCTCAACGGTCGTATCGTCGTGCTCAACGGTCGTATCGTCGTGCTCACGGGGATGGGGTTAGGTTAAATACACCACAGCAGGGAACCACAGAGAACGCTCGGCCAAGCATCCCCCCCCCCCTCACCCACCCCCCAGCAGACACACAGACCACCCCCCCCCCCCCCCCACACACACACACACACACACTCGGTCATTCACGGAAGAAATCCTCCAAAAACGACAATTTCCGCACTGGACAAAACCCAGTCATTTGGCCATTGTGAGGGAATTGCCACACAATGGGCGGTGTGGTGCCTGCACCCCTCCATGACCACACATGACCTCCCATCTTGTGTTCCTCCACGGTGAAATATTCAGTGAGTTCGTCTCATGTTTCCTGAGAAGGATTTATGGTTCACATCTTATCCTCTGCATCAGCCCGGATGAATGGCAATATTACCCAACTTTCTCAGGATATATATATATATATATATATATATATATATATATATATATATATATATATATATATATATATATATCTTTCTTTCAAACTATTATTCATTTCCCGCGTTAGCGATATATATATATATATATATATATATATATATATATATATATATATATATATATATATATATATATATATATATATTTCAAAAAAAATCAAGAAAAATATTTGGCTCATATTTTCAACTTGTGCAGATTTTAATGAAAATCTGGGTATAAGTGCAATTCTATATGGTGATTAAGGATATCGAGTCAAAAGAATGCATTTCCTAAAATTAAGCGCGTAATTATAAAATATTAATTATAATTATATTAATATCCTAATTACTCGACTGATTAGAGTAATTACACGAATCTTAAGGTTTTGACCACAGATTCTTATTCAGCAGAGGTAAAAGCATCTATGTTGAAATTTTTAGGAAAATCTATTTTTTTCAAAAAAATCAAGAAAAATCCAAGGCTATAGCCTTGGATAATATTTGGCTCAGATTTTCAACTTCTTCAGATTTTAATGAAAATCTGGGTATAAGTGCAATTCTATATGGTGATTAAGGATATCGAGTCAAAAGAATGCATTTCGTAAAATTAAGCGCTTAATTACATACTTAACCTTAATTATAAGTATATTAATATCCTAATTACTCGACTAATTACACAAATTTTAAGGTTTTGACCACAGATTCTTATTCAGCAGAGGTAAAAGCATCTATGTGGAAACTTTGAGGAAAATCAATATTTTAAAAAAAAATCAAGAAAAATATTTGGCTCATATTTTCAACTTGTGCAGATTTTAATGAAAATCTGGGTATAAGTGCAATTATATATGGTGATTAAGGATATCGAGTCAAAAGAATGCATTTCGTAAAGTTAAGCGCTTAATTGCATACTTAACCTGAATAATTATATCAATATCCTAATTACTCGACTAATTACACAAATTTTAAGGTTTTCACCACAGGTTCCTATTCAGCAGATGTAAAAGCATCTATGCTGAAATTTTGAGTTAAATCTATTTTTTCAAAAAAATCAAGAAAAACCCCAGGCTATAGCATTGCATAATATTTGGCTCAGATTTTCAACTTGTTCAGATTTTAATGAAAATCTGGGTATAAGTGCAATTCTATATGGTGATTAAGGATATCGAGTCAAAAGAATGCATTTCGTAAAATTAAGCGCGTAATTATAAAATATTAATTATAATTATATTAATATCCTAATTACTCGACTGATTAGAGTAATTACACGAATCTTAAGGTTTTGACCACAGATTCTTATTCAGCAGAGGTAAAAGCATCTATGTTGAAATTTTTAGGAAAATCTATTTTTTTCAAAAAAATCAAGAAAAATCCAAGGCTATAGCCTTGGATAATATTTGGCTCAGATTTTCAACTTCTTCAGATTTTAATGAAAATCTGGGTATAAGTGCAATTCTATATGGTGATTAAGGATATCGAGTCAAAAGAATGCATTTCGTAAAATTAATCGCTTAATTACATACTTAACATTAATTATAAGTATATTAATATCCTAATTACTCGACTAATTACACAAATTTTAAGGTTTTGACCACAGATTCTTATTCAGCAGAGGTAAAAGCATCTATGTTGAAACTTTGAGGAAAATCAATATTTTCAAAAAAAATCAAGAAAAATATTTGGCTCATATTTTCAACTTGTGCAGATTTTAATGAAAATCTGGGTATAAGTGCAATTCTATATGGTGATTAAGGATATCGAGTCAAAAGAATGCATTTCGTAAAATTAGGCGCGTAATTATAAAATATTAATTATAATTATATTAATATGCTAATTACTCGACTGATTAGAGTAATTACACGAATCTTAAGGTTTTGACCACAGATTCTTATTCAGCAGAGGTAAAAGCATCTATGTTGAAATTTTTAGGAAAATCTATTTTTTTCAAAAAAATCAAGAAAAATCCAAGGCTATAGCCTTGGATAATATTTGGCTCAGATTTTCAACTTCTTCAGATTTTAATGAAAATCTGGGTATAAGTGCAATTCTATATGGTGATTAAGGATATCGAGTCAAAAGAATGCATTTCGTAAAATTAAGCGCTTAATTACATACTTAACCTTAATTATAAGTATATTAATATCCTAATTACTCGACTAATTACACAAATTTTAAGGTTTTGACCACAGATTCTTATTCAGCAGAGGTAAAAGCATCTATGTTGAAACTTTGAGGAAAATCAATATTTTCAAAAAAATCAAGAAAAATATTTGGCTCATATTTTCAACTTGTGCAGATTTTAATGAAAATCTGGGTATAAGTGCAATTCTATATGGTGATTAAGGATATCGAGTCAAAAGACTGCATTTCGTAAAGTTAAGCGCTTAATTGCATACTTAACCTGAATAATTATATCAATATCCTAATTACTCGACTAATTACACAAATTTTAAGGTTTTCACCACAGGTTCCTATTCAGCAGATGTAAAAGCATCTATGCTGAAATTTTGAGTTAAATCTATTTTTTCAAAAAAATCAAGAAAAACCCCAGGCTATAGCATTGCATAATATTTGGCTCAGATTTTCAACTTGTTCAGATTTTAATGAAAATCTGGGTATAAGTGCAATTCTATATGGTGATTAAGGAAATCGAGTGGAAAGACTGCATTTCGTAAAGTTAAGCGCTTAATTACATACTTACCTTAATTATAATTATATTAGTATCCTAATTACTCAAGTAATTACACAAATATTAAGGTTTTGATAACAGATTTTTATTCAGCATATGTAAAAGCATCTATGCTAAAACTTTGAGGAAAATCTATTTTTTCAAAAAAATCAGGAAAAATCCAAGGCTATAGCCTTGGATAATATTTGGCTCAGATTTTCAACTTCTTCAGATTTTAATGAAAATCTGGGTATAAGTGCAATTCTATATGGTGATTAAGGATATCGAGTCAAAAGAATGCATTTCGTAAAATTAATCGCTTAATTACATACTTAACATTAATTATAAGTATATTAATATCCTAATTACTCAAGTAATTACACAAATATTAAGGTTTTGATAACAGATTTTTATTCAGCATATGTAAAAGCATCTATGCTAAAACTTTGAGGAAAATCTATTTTTTCAAAAAAATCAGGAAAAATCCCAGGCTATAGCCTTGGATAATATTTGGCTCAGATTTTCAACTTCTTCAGATTTTAATGAAAATCTGGGTATAAGTGCAATTCTATATGGTGATTAAGGATATCGAGTCAAAAGAATGCATTTCGTAAAAGATTTTAATGAAAATCTGGGTATAAGTGCAATTCTATATGGTGATTAAGGATATCGAGTCAAAAGAAAAATTAACGCTTTAATTACATACGTACATAATTATAAGTATATCTAATATCCTAATACTCGACTAATTACACAAATTTTAAGGATTTATTGACCCCCAGCTTCTTTATTCAGCAGAGAGTAAAGCATCTATGATGAAACCTTTGAGGAAAATCAATATTTTTCAAAAAAACTCAAGAAAAATATTTTGGGTCATATTTTCAACTTGTGCAGATTTTAATGAAAATCTGGGTATAAGTGCAATTCTATATGGTGATTAAGGATATCGAGTCAAAAGAATGCATTTCGTAAAATTAAGCGCGTAATTATAAAATATTAATTATAATTATATTAATTATATTAATATGCTAATCCCTGGGGATAGGGGATTAAGAATACTTCCCACGTATTCCCTGCGTGTCGTAGAAGGCAACTAAAAGGGGAGGGAGCGGGGGGCTGGAAATCCTCCCCTCTCTTTTTTTTTTTTTTTTTTTTTTTTTTAATTTTCCAAAAGAAGGGACAGAGGGGGCCAGGAGAGGACGTTCCAAAAAAGGCCCAGTCCTGTGTTCTTAACGCTACCTCGCTAACGCGGGAAATGGCGATTAGTTTAAAAAAAAAAATATATATATATATATATATATATATATATATATATATATATATATATATATATATATATATATATATACATACATATACATACATACATACATATATATACATATATATATTATCCCTGGGGATAGGGAAGGAAGAATACTTCTCACGTATTCCCTGCGTGTCGTAGAAGGCCACTAAAAGTGGAGGGAGCGGGGGGGGCTGGAAATCCTCCCCTCCCGTATTTAGTTTTCCAAAAAGGAGGAACGGGGAAGGGGGCCAAGTGAGGATATTCCCTCTGAGGCTCAGTCCTGTTCTTAACGCTACCTCGCTAACGCGGGAAATGGCGAATATGTATGAAATATATGCATATACCCCGCCATACAGAAAACAGCATCGCTACCCCCTGCTTCAGCGAGGTAGCGTCAGGAAAACTGATAAAAAAGTCCACATTCGTTCACACTCAGTCTCCAGGGATTATGTGTAATGCACCGAAACCACAGCTCCCTATCCACATCTAGGCCCCACAGACCTTTCCATGGTTTACCCCGGCCGTTTCACGTGTGTGTGTGTGTGTGTGTGTGTGTGTGTGTGTGTGTGTGTGTGTGTGTGTGTGTGTGTGTTTGTACGTGCATGCGTGCGTGCGTGTGCGTGTTTGTCCGTGTGTGTCAGAGGTGGAGAGAACAAAGAGTAGTTGGAGACCAAACTGGAGGTGGAAGGATGAAGTGAAAAAGATTTTGAGCGATCGGGGCCTGAACATACAGGAGGGTGAGAGGCTTGCAAAGAATAGAGTGAATTGGACGATGTGGTATACCGGGGTCGACCTGCTGTCAATGGGCTGAACCAGGGTATGTGAAACGTCTGGGGTAAACCATGGAATGGTCTGTGTGGCCTGGACGTGGAGAGGGAGCTGTGGTTTCGGTACATTACACATGACAGCCACGGACTGAGTGTGAACGAATGTAGCCTTTTTTGTCTGTTTTGCTGGCGCTACCTCGATCAAGCAGGGGGTAGCGATGTTGTTTCCTGTGGGGCGGGGTGGCACCAAGAACAGACGAAGGCAAGCAAGTATGAATATGTACATGTGTATATGTGTATAAATCTTGTAAAGAAAGGATCAAGAAAAAGAATGGGCTGTAAAACGCACTATAATGATACTAATAACAAAGATAATTATCATGACTGATGCGTATCTCTTTCATGTGAATGCGATATCTTGTCATTCGAAATAACTATTAATCCTACCAACAAATCACAATGATACTTCGGACATTAATGATATGAAAGTGTTACGAAGCACCTTTCGTTATAACATGGTACAGTGCACTGACTATTTCATCATACATTTACACAGTTTGTAAATATATTAAAGTTAATATTGTACGATGTCACGGTGGCTTCCCGGCGCCATGCGACAGATTCCAGTGAAGTCGAAGAATTGTTAAGAATTGTTAAGTTACCCCCTAATCAACCTTAATTTTTTTCTCTTTCTGCATCATGGACTAAAGGAAATTCACAACACTGACTCTGACATTACATGTACCTTTAATTTTTGATATATATATATATATATATATATATATATATATATATATATATATATATATATATATATATATATATAACTTTTATTTTCTAATAGATCGTCAATGGGCGAGCATTATATTCCTTTTCAGCATGTTGGACAATATGCTCTGTAACGTACAATCATTTTCAGTTATAAATTTATATGCAATTAATCTCAATAAGGAATCTACAATCAAATGAAATATGTCTGCCATTCTTATATGTACTGAATTGTGATGAAAACATAATCCTTTTTTTTTTTCATGGCAAGTGAGGATATAGACACGATTCTTCAAGTCGATATTTGTGCTGGTTTGTACCAATGTGTCTGTCGGTGTATACGTCATATCGTATTTCTAATAAAAGAGTTTGTGTTAACATAGTGGTTCTCTACCTTCATGGAATCTTATCTTTGAGACAATATCTATTCCATTAGCTCTATTACCATATATATATATATATATATATATATATATATATATATATATATATATATATATATATATATCTTTTTCTTTCTTTCAAACTATTCGCCATTTCCCGCATTAGCGAGGTAGCGTTAAGAACAGAGGACTGGGCCTTTGAGGGAATACCCTCACCTGGCCCAATTCTCTGTTCCTTCTTTTGGAAAAAAAAAAAAAAAACGCTGTCTCCCGCGTTTGCGAGGTAGCGCAAGGAAACAGACGAAAGAAATGGCCCAACCCACCCCCATACACATGTATATACATACGTCCACACACGCAAATATACATACCTACACAGCTTTCCATGGTTTACCCCAGACGCTTCACATGCCTTGATTCAATCCACTGACAGCACGTCAACCCCGGTATACCACATCGCTCCAATTCACTCTATTCCTTGCCCTCCTTTCACCCTCCTGCATATATCACTATCATTATCATTATACTTAGTCGCTGTCTCCCGCGTTAGCGAGGTAGCGCAAGGAAACAGACGAAAGAATGGCCCAACCCACCCACATACACATTCATATATATAAAAGCCCACACACGCATATATATATATATATATATATATATATATATATATATATATATATATATATATATATATATATATATATATTCTTCCTTTCGTTTGGCAGCACCTAGAACGCCTTATTACGGTAAGTTTGAAAAATAATTACTGATAACCAAATGACTGTTGAGAAGGCTACCAAGAAACCGAGGAAGGGAAGGGGGGAATAACGGACATCCATGGGGGGAGAGGGGGGTCGAAGCCAAAGGGTTGAAGGGGGTGCAAAGGGGGGAGAATGTCCGGCTGGGAGAGTAGGCATTTCCAGGAGGGTTGGAGACGGGGAGGCTGGAGGGGTGCTTGGTGGGGGTGGGGGGGGATGAGTGCTTCTCTTTGTGTTACTCAGTTAGGCATAGTTCCTCATGTATATATATATATACATATATATATATATATATATATATATATATATATATATATATATACAGAGAGAGAGAGAGAGAGAGAGAGAGAGAGAGAGAGAGAGAGAGAGAGAGAGAGAGAGAGAGAGCTCTAACCTAGCCACAACAGAGTGGAGTGAACCTTGCCAACAGGTCTACACAGGCCATAACAAGCACGCCCCCCCCCCCTCCTCCGCCACAGAACCTGATCACCCACCCGCCTTGTCCTCACAAGCACCCGGCTTCGATACCCCCCGCCTCTCCGCTCTGAGTCATCTTACCTAATAGGCTGGGGACGTCGCGATTCTCTCTCTCTCTCTCTCTCTCTCTCTCTCTCTCTCTCTCTCTCTCTCTCTCTCTCTCTCTCTCTCACGTGGCTACACCGCGAGCGAAGACTCAGTCAGCCTGGGTGGTGCTGCATCGTTGTCAAGTGATGACAAGAAATACAGTCACGTCAAGCATCTCGCTACCAAGGAGTACACCTTACCCTGATACCAGCGCAGCGCAGAAACTGCATAAAACCCCACAGAGGGGTTCAGGGGTTTGAGAGAGAGAGAGAGAGAGAGAGAGAGAGAGAGAGAGAGAGAGAGAGAGAGAGAGAGAGAGAGACCCTTCATAAATTAAAAATATTTGTATGAAATACTATTACCACGGTAATTACAATTAACCCTAATTACCGTCATACTCATTAGCCTGGGAGACGAAGCCAAGCCTAAGAGGTTAATGACCAGCAAATGATTGTGTAATTAATGGTAATGGTAATTACGCTGGGTGAAGGAGATTTGAGACCTGAGGCGAGATGGGTCAATTTAGTGCAGGAGACCTGGTGAAGTTCCGCCTACGCGCGCATCACAAAGGATAACTACTTCTTGACCCCTTCTCCAACCCCGAGAATCGAACCCGGGTGCCAAGATCTTTGAAACATGTTGTCTGTTCACCACGCCAGTGCCTGGTTTTGTAACGGTGACCGGGACACACGTACAATACTTCGTGCTCAAGGGTCGTACCGTCGTGCTCAAGGGTCGTACCGTCGTGCTTAAGGGTCGTACCGTCGTGCTCAAGGGTCGTACTGTCGTGCTTAAGGGTCGTACCGTCGTGCTCAAGGGTCGTACCGTCGTGCTTAAGGGTCGTACCGTCGTGCTCAAGGGTCGTACCGTCGTGCTCAAGGGTCGTACCGTCGTGCTCAAGGGTCGTACCGTCGTGCTTAAGGGTCGTACAGTCGTGCTCAAGGGTCCTACCATCGTCCTTAAGATGTAATGCTAAAAAAAAAAATTCCTACTTTACCTTCCTTATACTTTTTATACACGAAAAATCATGAAAAACAATACGAATACTTTTTGTACAAGAATATATATATATATATATATATATATATATATATATATATATATATATATATATATATATATATATATATATATTCCTATGAGTCCTATGCCGCCTACCAAACGCCAGACAACGAATTCAGACAAGAGAAAACATGGTTCGCGCCAACAGTGACGTCACAGCACCAATCAGCTGATCCCATGAAGGATATGAAGCGAGGCGGCGGTATGTTAAAGTGTTGCCAACACCACCACGCACCACACCCCTGGCGATACACCTTAGCTGGCAACAGTGTAGCCTTTATCCAGACAGGTGTACGTATGGGTCGTACATATGATAAGGTGGTTAGTTGGTTCTATTTCCCAGACCTTGTTTAGGGAAATTAGGTAAACACACACACACACACACACACACACACACACACACACACACACAAGCCAAATTACAATTTCAAAAAAACTTTTCCTAAGTATTTTCATAATAGTAAGTGAACGGAATAAACTGAATTATGAGGCTGGAAGAGAGAGAGAAAAAAAAAAAACTATGATAATACGAATGAAGAGAGATGGCGCGACCTACCAGACACAACAAATACGTCGTTACATCCACTCACACTACAGCAGGGTCGGGTAATGAGGGAGGACGAACGTCGGGTCGACGTGTAGTTTCCATTATTATCTGACGATGCCGTACATGTGTGGCGGCAGGTTGGGCCAGAGACGCCACAGCCAGCCACACACAGCCTGCTGGGACGATAGGCAGTCACCTCATGAGAGGCTTAACCCATCCCCACCCCCCCACCCCTCCCACCTTGACCACATCGTCTGGTGTGAATTAATTATTCCCTCCCCCCTCCCCCAGGTCAGGGGGGGGGGGGGTGTGGGGAGACGTGTGTGGTGGTTTGGTCCTCTTGATCAATTGTCTGAATGGTTGGTATACACCAGACGCCCACATCTATATGATGGGATATATATATATATATATATATATATATATATATATATATATATATATATATATATATATATATATATATACACACACTTGATGTACTATATCACATCATATGGTTCCTCTGTGTATAAATCGCAACTAAATGTGGACACTGAATGGGGGGGTTGGGATGTTGAGGGGGAAGGTTAGTACTTGTGAAATTAAGACTGTGATCAGTAAACACCAAGTGATAATGAGGGAAATGGAAATCTGAAGGTACACTAACCAGACCTCAAACTCACGTTGAAGACATCAGTAGAGAGGTATTAACATTCACTATGTGTAATATCAACATTCATTTTTCATAGTCAAACGCTGGTTCACTGGGATCCAATATGTTGGGTTACCAAAGATTATCGTCATCAGCTTCTCCAGTTATTGTTAATTTATGCAATAAATATTCAACTGTGGAATCGGAACACTTTTTGATCAATATATAATACTCCTGGTAACTGGTGACATTGAGCGAGCTCGTTTTATTTATAATTATGTAAGATATTCACAGGATTGTATTGTTGGAGATTATACTCAACTACATATTTCCGGTCTTGACCTCTAGGGAGTTTGTCACTTATATATTAAGGAAATTATCAAATTAAGTTTTTAAATGAAAGACTCGTCGAGGTTCATAGAACTCTTGCCACAAAAATTTCAATTATACATTTTCTCGAAATGAATATCAGCGATATTTACCGAAGGTAAGCAAGCCAAGGATGTTTTACTTGCATATGAATAGATAATTAATAGTTGTATTGAATTAAAGTTGTATCTAATTATCAAACTAATCAAGCAGTTTATGAATTTGATAACCAACACATAACTGTAAATAATTCATGATAGATAAACCGCCGCTCAAGCCCTTGAAATGGATAAATGTAAAATAATGCTCTGTTATGAACAATCTACACTCCAAGATTTAGCCCAACCATATACATGTATAAACCTGACCTACGCAATATACGCCACACTCAGATTTTGTAAGCATTTTACCCATCATTTATATCAACAGAATCACTTGTTATAATTTGATGACGTATATCGTCGTATCCACGTTCAAAATCGTTTATTTTCCCTTCTTTTTATTAAGTAAAGTGGCGACAGCTCGCGATATAAACATCAGAAGGAATGAACCAAGGCCAGTTTTCTTGCATGGTGCTTTGAAGACATTAACAACCCATTCCAATTTTCTTTGCTTCTAAATTCCTAAGAAACACGTATAGATATTCCTGGACAGCATACCTGTACAAGAGAATGATTTTCCTACTTCATAATCATTAGACTTCAGTACATTTTTTTTTTCAAAATTTAAAAATCATTGAGTAACTTTACATCTGTTGGAATGCTCGTGAAATATTTCTTTTAAGATGAGGTAGTCAGGCATTCCGTAGGAAATACCAAGGAATACAAAGAAATCCAGACAGCAACAAACCAGTGGGTTATCTCGAGGTTATTTGTGATTGGAGAAAAAACAAAAGGTCAAAAAACAAATGAAAAGCGTAAAGCTTAATACGAAGAGAACACAAAACCAGACAAGACTTGCAGAACATCTCTCAGATGTCAAAAGAAATAAGGTATTTCACCAAAATTTAAGTGAAATACTTTTTTTTTTTACCACGTACTTGCACATAATGTTAAGTCACAAAATCGAAATGAAGAATATGTTCTGCTTATTTTTGAGCATATGGAATATGATGCTTTTAATATATAATCTCACTAGAAAAGTCATTTCATTCAACAATAATCCTATTCGAGAGTATTTTCATCATTTGTGTTTTTCAATAAGACTGCAAATGTAAACATCCTGTTGTTTACCACTCAGAAAAGTACAGTGATAACAACAAGTTTGTGTGCCTCACTACGGGAATAATTATCTACCACAAACAACTGTTTAAATCACAGCTCCCGAAGCTTCTAAACTGTTTAGAATGTTAAGCATTGGATCACCTCTTAACGTGTTCAAAGACTGAACTGTCGTGTTCAGGGGGTTGTACCGTCTTGATCAAGGGATGTACCGTTGCGTTCAACCATCGTACCGTCGTGTTCAAAGACCAAACCATCGTGCTTAATGAACGCACCGTCGTGTTCAAGGGTCGGAATATCGTGTTCAAGGGATCGTACCGTCGTGTTCAAGATTCGTACCGTAGTGTTCAAGGATCGTACCGTCGTGTTCAATGTTTTGTACCGTCGTGTTCAATGTTTTGTACCGTCGTGTTCAATGTTTTGTACCGTCGTGTTCAAGATTCGAACCGTCGTGTTCAATGTTTTGTACCGTCGTGTTCAAGAGTCGTACCGTCGTGTTCAAGGGTAATACCTTCGCGCTCAAGGATCATACCGGTACCTTTAAAGGTTTACTAAAGAACATGCAAGCAGAGATGAGTATACACATTTGCAAGAAAAACATACTCAAGTGCATATCATTTTTTTTACAAGAGTAAATCCTCAATATTCGATAGACAGAGAGATGAAACACAAGTAAAAAGTCCTTGCTTGTATCACAAACACAGGGATTCACTTACAAACACATGCATGGGAGCGAGCAAGACAAATAAACTGTTGCTTCCCCAACCCCGTCTCCCCAACACAGACAAATATATACACAAGTACTAAGCTAACGGTCGTCATGTTAACACCCCCTCCTCTCCCCCGCTCCTCACTCCCCTGTGTCGTCACGACATTCCGCTGATAACGTTTGATTCTGGGACGATTAACGTACTCGTTAAACATATCTTCCCTGACAACGAATATTTGGAGAGACATGACAGTTACATACTGTCTGATAAGAGGTTGAAAGTCGGCATAGCTACGCTCAAATATGGCTCATATAACGTAAGATTATTAGGTAAATGAGTCGTAATTATCATCTGAGGTATGATTTATACCGATAAAGAAACTGGTATATATCGAAAGATTTAAAAATCTGCGAGTGACACTTTCAGACCGGTGACGTCACTGAAACGTGTACAAGCAGGAGACAATCGAGCTGACGTCATGGGGCGGCTGAGCCAATGAGCGAGGCGGAGAGGGCACCATAGTGCAGCACAAACAGCTGATAGCGCGTACCTCTCTTGCTTCCCGAACGAGTAGACAGCGAACTGTCATTTGCCGGCCTAACGGTGAAGTGTGAGAGGACAGACGAAACCGCCGTGAAAGATAGAGCAGTGACGAGAGGAAACGTTCGTGAATTCAAACGTGATTTCAGTGCAACGGACAGGAAGCGAGGGCGGGAGTCACTCTTGCGTCCCTGCCTTTATTCTCGTAATGTAGTCTTTTTCCTGAGCGTCATTCTATTCCATGTTCTATACACAGTGAAAGCTAAGGAAGAGGGAGATATTCAGTGATTTTGCAGTGCCTTTCACGAGTGAAAGAAAGGTTCAAGGACAGTCAACTGTTCCCTCTATTACAATACTTCTAAGCAACTAACTTTTATTTCTAAGTCTACTTTACGTTGTGTGGATGATAACAAGAGCAGAGAGAAAAGATTACTCAAGCATTCGAGCCTGAAGGAAAACAAGTCATCATGACATAGTAAGGAATATATATATATATATATATATATATATATATATATATATATATATATATATATATATATATATATATATATATATATATATATATAATTTTTGTACAGTGTGTTTATACAATAAGTATATCCTAACCATACATCTATACAATTTATATATCTATACAATAACCAATGTTTAAGAATAATAAGCTTAATATTTCAGCAGCCAATTTGATAGACTTGGAGAGCGTCTAATACAGTATCAAATACGCTTTACATAAAATGTGATTTTTAAACTTTTAAAACAATCTTGACTTCGTGTTTCTTTTATGTAAATAATTCTATGGATGTTTTATATTTTTTTCGAATATGATTATTGTTAATCTCTCCCTATACTTCTTCTCATTTCCATCTGATTTTCATTCAATGCCCTTTTAATGAGTCATTTTTTTCTTTTTTTCTTTGTACCATTTCCTTAACAAGTAACAATAATAACTGGTATTCTTAGTAAATGATTTTAGTAATTTTTATTATAACTGATGGAGAAGCAGTAACATAACATCAGATAAATAATTATAATCGTTCTTAGATATTAATCATCATTATCATTATAACAGGCTCAGTAGATATACTGCCTTTTATATATGGCTATAATGATGGTTAACAGAAAAATAATAAAAAAAGGTGTGTCTTTCACCTACATATAGGTAGCTGTTGAGTACTTACATATGTAGGAGTATGTGCCAAAACTCTCTTAGAAAATTCATAGGATTTATGTCGGAAAAAAAGCGAAATACAAAAAAAAAAAAAATAGGATGATTTATAGATTCCTGGACACCATTGTACAAAAAATCAAAATGCCAAATGTGGTATATTGAATAATAAGATATTATAAAAAGAATAATCGAAACGAAAAGGCAAATTTTCAGGCTTAGAAAATGGAACCCTATATTTTTTTTTCAAAAAGAACATAAATAAATAGCACAAAAAATAAAGGCAAAATCTTTGAAAAAAAAAAATCTAGTATGACAGAAATAGGCTATATATTGCGATGATTCCCATTCATTAAAAAAAATTACCACACAATTAGCTAAACTAGAAAAAATAAAGGAAATTAAAGTTTCAAAAAAATACCTTAAACGTTCTTAAAACCGCAAAGAAAATATTCACAATTCGACCTGTATCTCGAATTTGAGAGATCCTCATTTTAAGCATGCTATTATTAAGTACAGAATCTCCCATTAGATTTGTATTTTGAAAATACGGTAAATAACAGACGCCTTCAGGAAGGGGGAGGGGTCATTTGGCCCCTTTCATATCATAAAAAAAAATCGCATTACGACATGTTCATGGTCATAGTGACTTCAGTGGAACATAGTTTTTTGAGCATATAAGAATATCCAAAACTGCTGATATAACTGCATCAATATTAACAGGTAGCAGGATGTCTTATAAATGTATAATAATTCTTTACATAATTTTATTTGAAAAAAAAATAATGGGTAACTTTTTTCACTACATTTAAGAATAAATGATGTTGTATTTATATCATTTTACCTGGTATTTTCTCCTGACATCTTTGATATGATTATTCATACTATTCACAAAATATCTGAAATTTGAGTCAGTCTACGTCTTAGTAATTATTATTGAAACAATAAATCTCTAACTATATTTAAGTATGCATAACACATATGTTATCATTCTGTTGATTAAATGTGTAAAAATCTGATTACTCGATAAATGATTTTAATTAGATTCAGGAATAACAGATTTAACATCAAATTTATTTCAGTGTATCTGGGAATTTATCTGATTTTAATATGATTATTTAAAGTTCATAAAATAAATCAAATTTTATTCACTCTTACGTAATCTTTGATTTACCTAGGAGACCATACAAACAAGTTAAGGATAAATTAGTAATAAGTACAAGGCACAAGAAATTAGAAACAATGAATACATGTTTCGGGTTACTAGAAAATAATGCTATAATAATAATAATAATAATAATAATAATAATAATAATAATGTGATGTAATTATTATTTTTATTATTGCCGGTGGAGGTAGCAGTAATAGCATAATCATAATCATTATCATTATTGGCTTGGTGGATCAGCCACTCTTTTAAGTCCATAATGCGAGTATACGTTTAAGACTTGGGGGTAAACTGTCTTCATATATGTCCATGATGCATGGAAAATTACTCATAATATATATATATATATATATATATATATATATATATATATATATATATATATATATATATATATATATATATGCCGGACTCAGTTATAAAAGCATAAAGTTATTATTGACCCTATCATATAGACCATTCGGGCTTATCCTTCATAAACCTCCTAAGTCATTTTCAGTCAGGTTATGCTTGATTAGCTTCTGCAAGGTTAGGTTAGGTAAAGGAAAATATTCTCAAATTGCACAATACGTCGGATTTACCGACTGGTCCTGTATACAACGTCCACAATGACTTTTGCCAGAAGAAAAAAAATTATATATATATATATATATATATATATATATATATATATATATATATATATATATATATATATATATGCACAATGACGAACGGAGACATAGCTAGAACGACAGAAACAGTCAAGTGAATTAACTAATATAAAATGAAGATATGTGGCCGCCAGTACATAGAAGAAAAATATAATTACAGATAATCATTAAAAAAAAAAAAAAAACAATGTAACGCATTCAGCTATTGAATTTGTCAAGAAAAGATAATCACATTAACTATTTGATTTCTCAGACCTAAAAATCATATACTATTTTCGTTGCTGAAGTGGAAACAATTAGAAATTTGTCCGAAGGGAAAGAAACGCATCATCCATAATAAATTTGAATACATGCAAAAATATATATACATATATAAATTCGAGGGAAACAATAAAATATATCAATCATGTAGTTTACAAGAGAATAGGCCATTACTGATATAGAATATTAAAGAATTTAAACGAAAAAAAAAAACGCAAAACAATTATTAAGATTGGAAGGAAAATAATGACTTACGTCTACACCTTTAGCCTTAAAAGCCATATATGAATTAACATGTTCATCTTATTTCCCTGCAAAGCTAAGACCAGGATCATGGGACTAGAAAATACATCAAGGTAAAGAAGGAAGTGTTATCTATAACTGGCAACATCAAACACAACAAAACAAAAAACTTAAAAACAGGTTTGAATATCTAATATGCTCTCCCACCTCCAAACCAAAATGGGTAAAGGCACTCATTCACCTCGAAAATATACTTGAAAAACTTTAAATATATATATATATATATATATATATATATATATATATATATATATATATATATATATATATATTGTAAAACCTCCTCCTCTTACAGGACAAATAGGTAATTACAAATGGGTGATTACACACACACACACACACACACACACACAGTAAAGATTTAATACGAACTTCGAACAAACGTACAATCGTCCATGGGATCGTTAAAGTTAGGAGACGATTGATTCATTAGGACGATGAGAAGGTAAAAGGACAATCAGTTTACCTGCAATACTAAATGATAGTGGGGAGGGGGATGAAGACCAGGGAAAATTGGTCTAATTAACCGTAAATAAAATGATTGAGGTATTTTTAGAAATAGGATAACCTAAAAAAAAAAAATACTGTCTGTTTTCCTTAGCATGCACGATCTGCGTAATTTGCAATGTTTCATTCGAAATATACTAATGTTCTTGGGTAACAATATTCGTTGGACATGGCTGCGTTCCCTGGGAGGTAGCGAACACATACAGCGCACAAACTCTGGATCTAAGCTTTTAAATAACAATGACAAAATGTAAGAACGAGACCACAGCAAATATATTTTACAATTAACACTAAAATTAGGGTAAATCTTTCTTCCCATGAGGAAATTAGACAAGGTTTCAAAGGCTTTGTTTACTAGAAGTGCTTCACTTTCAAAGCTATCACATTTTCCCTGATCTTTACAGCCATCATTAATATCATATTATCAATCATAGTCAGATTACTAATTGCCCTTCTACGTCATCAGACTCTTTTTAAACCACCTCTGATAAGTGTAAGGAATCAAGTGATAAGCCTTTCTTCCAAATCCAAAGGACATATTCATAATATTACTGTACGTAGAGCCTGAAAAGATATATAGACTTACACGCTCGTAATAATACAATACGAGGTTAACGACATGATTATTACCTTCAGGAAAATAATAGAAAAATTACTAGATAATATGAAGGTAAAGGATATCATTCCAAGAGTTTTATACGGCACCAAGTCGGTAAAATGGACAAATCAAACGCTAGGTATATTCTCTCGTTAGCAAAACTAACTTACACCTAATTGAAAGTCGTCTGAACGAACTGAAAGAAATAAACCTAACGTTGGGTTAGATGTTCATGGAAGACAATCCCGATCGCGCTTGACCGATCAGTTAGTTGCTATTACTTAACGTACAACACCAACGGCAAACCAAAATAAAAAGTAGGTTTGTTGAACATGTAATATATATTTCTTCCTAATGTTAGATGTACACGAGTAAAGTATACAAAATATTTTGTAAATGGAAAAAAAAGATGATACTCTTTAAAACAGCAACTGACGAATTGGAGCGGTAAAATGTAGACATTCGTTTTGTTTAATATATATATATATATATACATATATATATATATATATATATATATATATATATATATATATATATATACGTTTTTTTTCTTTCATATTATTCGCCATCTACCGCGTTCGCGAGGTAGCGTTAAGAACAGACGACAGAGCCTTTGAGGAAAATCTTCACTTGGCCCCCTTCTCTGTTCCTTCTTTTGGAAAATTAAAAACAAGAGGGGAGGATTTCCTGCCCCCCGCTCCCTGCCCTTTTAGTCGCCTTCTACGACACACAGGGAATACGTGGGAAGTATTCTTTCTCCCCTATTCCCAGGGATAATATATATATATATATATATATATATATATATATATATATATATATATATATATATATATATAATTTAAAAATGCTAACGCAAAGATTATAATAACTGAAGAATACCATGAAAATCTTATGATTGCGCCATCGAAAAGGTAATACATTTCACTAGATCATATTCCACATGAATTAAATGATGCGTCATACAATATATGACGTGAAGGAACCTTAGAAATAACCCTACATATATTGACTAGACTTCATCGCTGGTGTTCACGATAATGATAATTCCTTCTCAAGTTTGTAACAAATTTACTACGAAAACTAATTCATCATCGAATTAATTTAAGAGCAATTCCATCAGCAGACATAAAGTACATAATGTATAATATATTATGACCGGTCGTTTAAAATTTGGGTGTGTTACAAGAATTCATCCAGGCAGCAGTGATAATGTGGATTTATAGATATCTTTATACCCCTCTGATCGTCCCAATGATTACGTTCGAAGTCACTTTTTCTTCAGGTCAAACCACAATTGTGGACCACGAAGACCCATCATCTCACTGACCGGTGAAATGGACGGGTTCAACTGGAAGTGCAATGCTTGCTTTTGTGAAACTCCTCGATTGACATCATTAAAAAAAAAAAAAAAGGCTTGGGAATTTGCTTTCACTATATAATTTTTTTTTTTCTAAATGTGGGCTCATTTGAGGATATTTACAATTCTGTACAATGGTTTATTTAATGTTGATGTCTACTATAACGTCTTAACAAATTTGTGTAACTTATGTGAATTCTATACTTGAGTATCTTGTATTGTGACAATTTTTTGCTTTATATTTAACCCGGAGATTTACCAGTCTTTATTCTAAACTCATTTTTAGACATTCGTTTATATCCAAGTTTTAAATAATACTCAAACCTCAAGAAATCTTGTATAAAATTACTTATCAGATGGTCGGATAATGCAATGAGAGCGAAAAGTCTTAGAATTATCTTGAACACCTGAAGAAGGTGTTCAAAAATGTTCATTTGAGAGAGACGTTGTTTGACGCTGCCGTTATCCTTACAAACCCCAACAGTTAATCACCATAAAGGCCAATTCGCCATCCAACCAATCAACCAAGTATTATATAACCACGTAAGTTCATTAGTCCACAATGTTGTAAATGATTCTTTTTTTTTTTTTTGCAAGATAGAATGTGCAGAATTCTATGTACCCCGAGGTATATAAATACGAAAGCGTTACTGATGAAAAGCATAATTTGTTTGGCTTAATAATTAAGTCTATAATAGTGAGGAAGCTTTTCTTTTTATCTTGTACTTCGGACAAAGATATATATAATGAGGTTATACAAAGAAACAAATGTGTGGTTGTCTTACATGAGGTGGACAGCTCGCCTGCTCATAACTACCAGGTATTTTCATTTAATATCCCCAAAATACTTCCGTCTGTTCATTCCCTTTACCTTCCAAATGATCCCGTAGGACAACTGCTCTTACCTAACCACATCAACAGCAATATATATATATATATATATATATATATATATATATATATATATATATATATATATATATATATCAACGTGTGTATTTAACCACTTTTGAAGTATTAGCCAATTAATCAGTAGGCAATACCATTAAATTCAAGGACATACAACCTACGTGATGCTTCCTGTACATATGAAAACAGTTATAGTTTATAACCAGAGTATAGAATACCAGTGGGAAATGGATGGTCGAAAGGATTTGAATCTTTCCAAAAATTATTTTATAGTCACATATCACAACAGATCGATCCGAAAAATTCCTTTACAAATGTGTGATTAATATTATTATTATTATTATTATTATTATTATTATTATCATTATCATTATTATTATTATTATTATCATTATTATTATCATTATTATTATTATTATCATTAATATTATTATTATTATCATTATTATCATTATTATTATTATTATTATTATTATTATTATTTAATCAGTTTATACATTTTTTCTGTTGTAATATGAGACAGTGAAGATGAAAAAGGGGAAGACTATATCAGACATAGGACAGACGACCAAACACCGAACATTACTGATATTATCAACATGGCCGGCCACTCAACCAGTCAGTTGGTTGTGCAGGTCCGAGCAAGATGGTCGTTCAAATAGGAAACGCCTACATTGGGTCACGTAGCTCCTTGATGGCCCTCCCCTTGCACAACCCAACCGCTGGCGACCATCATTTGAAAATGTCGCCAGCGGTGACAAAGTGTAAATGAGCGAGAGAGAGAGAGAGAGAGAGAGAGAGAGAGAGAGAGAGAGAGAGAGAGAGAGAGTCTTCATAATATCTATTTTAAAGGCAGTAGTCTCTGCTATCAGTATATCAATACGCTTTATGTATGTATGTATGTATGAATATATATATATATATATATATATATATATATATATATATATATATATATATATATATATATATATATATATATTCCTATGAGTCCACGGGGAAAATGAAACACGAATAGTTCTCAAGTGCACTTTCATGTAATAATCACGAAAGTGCACTTGGGAACTTTTCGTGTTTCATTTTCCCCGTGGACTCATAGGGATATCTTGATCACGCGCAAAATTGTGATCCTTTCCAATATATATATATATATATATATATATATATATATATATATATATATATATATATATATATATATATATTCTTTCTTTTCTTTTAAACTATTCGCCATTTCCCGCGTTAGCGAGGTAGCGTTAAGAACAGAGGACTGGGCCTTTTTTGGAATATCCTCACCTGGCCCCCTCTGTTCCTTCTTTTGGAAAATTAAAAAAAAAAAAAAAAAACGAGAGGGGAGGATTTCCAGCCCCCCCGCTCCCTCCCCTTTTAGTCGCCTTCTACGACACGCAGGGAATACGTGGGAAGTACTCTCTCTCTCTCTCTCTCTCTCTCTCTCTCTCTCTATATATATATATATATATATATATATATATATATATATATATATATATATAATATATATATATATATATATATGTATTGCATCCTACATTGGCGCTTCGCCAATATACATTCTCCATCACCTTTGTAAACCTTTGCACACAACTGCTTTCCCAAGACCACTTACATACCTAGACATGGCTGTGAAAACCGCGGCTGACCGCAAGACTGTGCTGGATGATCAGGGCAGCTCGTGTCTTGGACATCCAATCCGATTCCCTTTGAAGCAATACGCAAATTCTGTGTCATATCAACGCCTCTAAAGCCCACTATAATAACTTACAACGAAAAGTAAGAAAGTACAATGCGACCTTAAACGATTTTGTGATTTCTCCGTTTCACTTTAGCTTTCCTAACGGATTAAGATTAATAATAAAAAAAAAATCACAGAAAGGGGGAAAAAAATGGTTCTTGAATCACAAACATAAAAGCGTCAGAATCATCAGCGAACGAGTGATCCCTCTGTCTTCATCAGGTCACAAACACTCGCAAGAAGCTTGCCTTCCTCCAACCCCAGCAGAGATGGGTAGCCCCAGTGTACGCACGTACGCCTACTCCACTCGCCAGCCAATTATTTCCCCGACCAAACCACAACCCCAATGGTGCTACGCTCGCTCTGATCTTTGCCCCAAAACAAATGATATTTTTCTATACCGCCTTGACCTGTCCTGAGCAGTAGTTAGCATGGTCTCAAGAGGTCATCTACCTGGGTGGGTATACTGAAGGATATGGCTCTTCTACTTGGCCGGAAGAGGCAAAATGCTTTAGATTCCGGAGGAAACGCCCTTCCGTTGCACTAACTTCTTCCCTTTGTTAACATTGTGTTCTAAGTTCTCCTGGAAAGCTTTTTTCCATGTATATGCGTACGAAAATATACATATATATATATATATATATATATATATATATATATATATATATATATATTTTTTTTTTCATACATTTTCATATATATATCTTTCTTTCATACTGTTCGCCATTTCCCGCGTTAGCAAGGTAGCGTTAAGAACAGAGGACTGGACCTGACTTTTAAGGGAATATCCTCACCTGACCCCCTTCTCTGTTCCTTCTTTTGGAAAATAAAAAAAAAAAGAGGGGAGGATTTCTAGCCTCCCGCTCCCTTCCCTTTTAGTCGCCTTCTACGACACGCAGGGAATACGTAGGAAGTATTTTTTCTCCCATATCCCCAGGGATAGTACATATATATATATATATATATATATATATATATATATATATATATATATATATATATATATATATATATATATATATATATTCCTATGAGTCCACGGGGAAAATGAAACACGATAAGTTCCCAAGTGTACTTTCGTGTAATAATCACATCATCAAGGGAGTCACAAGAGAGAAATATAAGTCAGTCGATATACATCGAAGAGACGAAGCTAGGATGCCATTTGGTAAACATGTGATTGTCCAAAACATACAACAAGCGTTCATAAACTTATATTTTACAAATTTTATCGACAATAAAGTTATCTAATTTGTATAGACCATCACTAATATTAAGATTATAATTCTTTGTGTATTTAATAATAGAAGATTCAATGATATTTCTCTTGGCAATAGAGTTAGAGTTGATAACTGAGATGGCATTACTCCAGTCAATACAATGATCATAGTTTTAACGTGATTAAACAAGGCTTTTGATTCTTGTCCCGTTCTTATACTATATTTATGTTGCTTAAGTCTAACAGAAAGATCCTTACCAGTCTGACCAACATAAAATTTATCACAATTTCCACAAGGCCCTTTATAGATGCATCCAAGAGAATTTTCTGGTGAATTCCTGATTAAGATATTCTTTATAGTATTATTGTTGTTAAAGGCAACATTTACATTAAAGGATTTAAGCAACATGGGAAGTAAAGTGAAATTATTATTAAAAGGGAGGACTAAAAGATTCTTGGTGTCAATGGGAGGTTTGGGCTCAACTCTATAAAATGATTTCTTTGCTAACTTAAGGGATTTATCAATGAAAGATCTAGGGTACTTTAACTTAGATCCAATAGAATATATCTTCTCAAACTCATCATCAACAAACTCTGGACGGCAAATACGTAATGCCCTAAGGAACATGGATTGAAATGATGATAATTTAACTCTGTCATGTTGAGATGAGTAATAATGGATGCTCATTTATCCATTATTACTCATCTCAACATGACAGAGTTAAATTATCATCATTTCAATCTATGTTCCATAGGGCATTACCTATTTGCAGTCCAGAGTTTATTGATGATGAGTTTGAGAGATATATTCTATTGGATCTAAGTTAAAGTACCCTAGATCTTTCATTGATAAATCCCTTAAGTTAGCAAAGAAATCATTTTATAGAGTTGAGCCCAAACCTCCCATTGACACCAAGAATCTTTTAGTTCTCCCTTTTCATAATAATTTCACTTTACTTCCCATGTTGCTTAAATCCTTTAATGTATATGTTGCCTTTAGCAACAATAATACTATAAAGAATATCTTAATCAGGAATTCACCAGAAATTCTCTTGGATGCATCTATAAAGTGCCTTGTGGAAATTGTGATAAATTTTATGTTGGTCAGACTGGTAAGGATCTTTCTGGTAGACTTAAGCAATATAAATATAGTTTAAGAACGGGACAAGAATCAAATGCCTTGTTTAATCACGTTAAAAACTATGATCATTGTATTGACTGGAGTAATGCCATCTCAATTATTAACTCTAACTCTATTACCAAGAGAAATATCATTGAATCTTCTATCATTAAATACACAAAGAATTATAATCTTAATATTAGTGATGGTCTATACAAATTAGATAGCTTTATTGTCGATAAAATTTGTAAAATGATAAGTTTATGAACGCTTGTTGTATGTTTTGGACAATCACATGTTTACCAAATGGCGTCCTAGCTTCATCTCTTCGATGTATATCAACTGACTTATATTTCTCTCTTGTGTCTCCGCTGATGATTTGATTATTACACGCAAGTGCACTTGGGAACTTATCGTGTTTCATTTTCCTCGTGGACTCATAGGAATATCTTCATCACGCGCAAAATTGTGATCCTTTCCAATATATGCACACACACACACACACACACACACACACATATATATATATATATATATATATATATATATATATATATATATATATATATATATATATATATATATATATTGGTATAGGTATGCAGGGTTTTTCTTATTCATTTATTTTTTTGAAGACTAATACATATCTAAATTTCAATATTTTTCTACCTTTTGATTAATGATATTCATTATACATTTTCTTCGTTAAATAATGAATACAATTATATATCCCATAGTCACATTCACTTTATTCTTCAATTATTATTTTTTTAGAGAAGTGAAGAAGAATTGAGGAGTTGGAACAGATAAAGGTAATGTGGGAAAGGATAATGGGAGAGACATTTAGTGGGCAATCCACTTCGCAATTTGCAATATATATGAGACGGTTCAGGCACATGAATCCTGCTCATCATTTGATAATTTCCCATTATAATCATGCAAAAGACACAAATAAGAAAAAAGAATGGGTGTAGAAGTGATGTATGTTCACATACTCTTTCTTCTATATATAAGGATTGAATTAACCCTTTCTAATTTCTAGTGAGTACAGCCAAAAAAAGTAGTCACTTCTAGTTGTGTTCAAATGTAATAAATTACCACCAGGCCTTAATAAGATTCTAATTACAGCGACCAAAATCCTCCAGTAAAATGCGTAAATCGAAACTACAACTTATCCAAAACCATTTTGTATACTGAAGACGAATGGTCATCATAAAACATTCAATTCATGTAATTATTATTATTATTATCATTATTATTATTATTAGTATTAGTATTAGTATTAGTATTATTATCATCATCATCATTATTATTATTATTATTATTATTATTATTATTGTTAGTACTATTATTATTATCATTATCATTATTGTTATTTTGAAAAAGCTAAGTTTTCCTGACTACAGGAAAATGTATCACGGTTGTGGAAACAATTCCTATTACACAAAGGGATTAAAAATACAAAGAAGGATCATGCACAAAAAATATTTTTTGAGATTACGAAAAAGTTTTACAAAATGTTATAATTTTACTTAATCTTCTTTTTGTAATTGGCAAAGAGAAATACTTATTTGAGGATCATGACCATATATATATATATATATATATATATATATATATATATATATATATATATATATATATATATACATATATATATATATATATATATATATATATATATATATATATATATATTCAATTATTGGGTCAGAGATATCTACTAGAAATATTTCTCACAATACATAGAGAAATTGATAAACACAAGTAATCGTCAGTTTATATACATGTTTCTATTCCTAAGAAAATATTCGTACAGGAGCTTCATCAAAATCTGCTGTTTCTAACATCATTTTTATGAGGGAGACATTTTATACCAAATGAGAGACACGATTTAGCGTTTTGTAATGTAATAAAATGACTGCAGAATCCATATTGGAAATAATTGTGTCATTGTGACCACACAGTATTGGCTTCCGCCATATTTGGGAAAGCTTGGAAGATGGCGGGAAAATGGTGCAATAAAGAAGGGAAAAAAAATGTAAATCTATATACGTAGCTTTCAGGTAATGCAGGAAGTATAGATTTCAAATCTGTTAATCTTATAACCATATAAAAATCGCCACAGAAATAATATATGACCACTGAAGAATGTTGCATCATGTTGGGGGTGCCGCAAACCCAGATTTAGAAAACTATAGAGCAATGGACACGAGTATTCATCGGTTCAAACACTATAGAGGAGGATCAGGCGGAGGGTATATAGAATATGCAACCCCTTACGAGACGATGTCAGATGCTCCTTTGTTTCTACCCAGACGCACAGAACCTATACACGTGGGTCATGAGGTGGCAACTCTATATTCGTGAGGGGAGTCAAAGTTGCGAGGACAGAGTTTCGATATTGTGGTACTTGCGTGGAGGTTAGTCACAGAAATACGTATATATATATATATAAGTTCTGTGTTTCCACTTCAGCAATATCCCCGGGAAGTACAGCAACGTATGGGAATTATTGTAGATTAGTTTTCGTTATAACCGGAAAAAAAAAAGCGTTTGGAGCGGTGGACCAACCGATGTGTCTGCTTACCGCCCAGCAAATTGGAATCCACCGGACCTTCGCTCTAACCTCTCGTTAAGCCAGCGATTTTATCGCTTTCTTCGGC
>NC_092234.1:5167064-5253993 GCF_036320965.1 Panulirus ornatus
ACTATTCGCCATTTCCCGCGTTAGCGAGGTAGCGTTAAGAACAGAGAACTGGGTCACTGAGGGAATATCCTCACCTGGCCCCCTTCTCTGTTCCTTCTTTTGGAAAATTAAAAAAAATTATATATATATATATATATATTGTCCCTGGGGATAGGGGATTAAGAATACTTCCCACGTATTCCCTGCGTGTCGTAGAAGGCGACTAAAAGGGGAGGGAGCGGGGGGCTGGAAATCCTCCCCTCTCGTTTTTTTTTTTTTTTTCCAAAAGAAGGAACAGAGAATTGGGCCAGGTGAGGGTATTCCCTCAAAGGCCCAGTCCTCTGTTCTTAACGCTACCTCGCTAATGCGGGAAATGGTGAATAGTTTGAAAGAAAGATATATATATATATATATATATATATATATATATATTTTATACTATTCGCCATTTCCCGCGTTAGCAAGGTAGCGTTAAGACCAGAGGACTGAGCCTTTCAGGGAATATCCTCACTTGGCCCCCTCCTCTGTTCCTTCATTAGGAAAACTAAAAAAGAGAGGGGAGGATTTCCAGCCCCCCGCTCCCTTCCCTTTTAGTCGCCTTCTATGACACGCAGGGAATACCTGGGAAGTATTCTTTCTCCCCTGTCCCCAGGGATATATATATATATATATATATATATATATATATATATATATATATATATATATATATATATATATATATACATATATATATATATATGTTTCCTTGTGCTACCTCGCTAACGTAGGAGACAGCGACAAAGCAAGATAAATAAATAAAATATATATATATATATATATATATATATTTTATATTTTATATTTTTATCATACTTTGACACTGTCTCCCACGTCAGCGAGGTAGCGCAAGGAAACAGACGAAAGAATGGCCCAACCCACTCACATACACATGTATATACATTTCCACACACGCACATATACATACCTATACATCTCAACGTATACATATATATACACACAGACATATACATATATACACATGTACATAATTCATACTTGCTCTCTTTATTCATTACTGTCTCCACCCCGCCACACATGAAATGGCAACTCCCTCCCCCGCATGCGCACGAGGTAGTGCTAGAAAAAGACAACTAAGGCCACATTTTTCACGCTCAGTCTCTAGCTGTCATGTATAATGCACCGAAACCACAGCTCCCTTTCCACATCCAGGCCCAACAAAATTTCCTATGGTTTACCCCAGACACTTCACATGCCCTGGTTCAGTCCATTGACAGCATGTCGACCCTGGTATACCACATTGTTCCAATTCACTCTATTCCTTGCACACCTTTCACCCTCCTGCATATTCAGGCCCTGATCACTCAAAATCTTTTTCACTCCATCTTTCCACCTCCAATTTGGTCTCCCACTTCTCCTTATTCCCTCCACCTCTGACATGTATATCCTCTTTGTCAATCTTTCCTCACTCATTCTCTCCATGTGATTAAACCATTTCAATACGCCCTCTCCTGCTCTCTCGACCACACTTTTTTTTACCACACATCTCTTTTACTCTTTCATTACTTACTTGATCAAACCACCTCACACCGCATAATGTCCTCGAACATCTCATGCCAACACATCCACCCTCCTCCGAACAACCCTATCTATAACCCACGCCTCACAGCCATATAACATTGTTGGAACCACTATTCCTTCAAACATACCCATTTTTGCTTTCCAAGATAGTGTTCTCACCTTCCACACATTTTACAATGCTCCCAGAACTTTCGCCCCCTCCCCCACCCTGTGACTCACTTCCACTTCCATGGTTCCATCCATTGCAAAATCCACTGCCAGATATCTAAAACACTTCACTTCCTCCGGTTTTTCTCCATTCAAACATACCTCCCATTTGACTTGTCCCTCAACCTTACTGTGCCTGATAGCCTTGCTCTTAGTCACATTTACTCTTAGCTTTCTTCTTTCACACACATTACCAAACTCAGTCACCAGCTTCTGCAGCTTCTCACCCGAACCAGCCACCAGCGCTATATCATCAGCGAACAACAAAATATATTTATATATATTTTCATAATTGAGCACCTATATTAACATAACATTATGGAATTAACTACAGCTTACTCTGTAGACATATAAGACAAATATGACACAGGAAAAGATGATAAGCATTTTATTTTTATGATTGATACCTGGATGACCAAAGTTAAGTTGTTCAGCTCCTTTATTTTTACTTTCAGTTGACCAAAGTGTTTTCGGATGATGAAGCGTTGATAAACAAGAAGGTACCACGTGAGCTATTGTTACAGTAAGTATTATTTATAACAGTTTTAAAGGGATTAACGGCAGTATTTCTTTGTTTGTCAATCATTCTCTGGTTAGGTTAAAGGGATTGCAATGAGATTGACTTCACCCAATGTATTATAATGAGTATTCTTTCTCAAAACATTTGAGGGATTGATCATCTCTGTCAATGAGATATACTGTCTGTCAATGAGAGACTGAGTGTGAACAAATGTGGCCTTTGTTGTCTTTTCCTAGCACTACCTCGCACACATGAGGGGGGAGGGGGATGTTATTCCATGTGTGGCGAGGAGGTGGCAATGGGAATGGATAAAGGCAGACAGTGTGAATTGTGTGCATGTGTGTATATATATGTGTACATTGAGATGTATGGGTTTGTATATTTGCGTGTGTGGACGTGTATGTATATACATGTGTCTGGGGGTGGGTTGGGCCATTTCTTTCTTCTGTTTCCTTGCGCTACCTCGCAAACGCGGGAGACAGCGACAAAGCAAAATAAAAGAAATATAAATTATTATTATTATACATAATTGCTGTTTCTTGCGTCAGGAAACAGACGAAGAAATAGCCCATCCACTTATATACACATATATATACATAAATGCCCATATATTCATATATACACACATATACATATCAATGTGTAGCTACATATACATATATATATGTATACATGTACATATTCATACTAGTTTGCCTTAATCCATTCCTGTTGCTACCCCACCCCACAGGAAATGGCATCACTGCCCCCAGCTTCAGCGAGGTAGCACCAGGAAAATAGATAAAAAGGCCACATTCATTCCCACTCAGTCTCTAGCTTTCATATGTAATGCATAGAAACCTCAGCTCCCAGTACACATCCAGGCCCCACAGACCTTTCCATGGTTTACCTCAGACATTTCATGTTCCGTGGTTCAATCCATTGACAGCATGTCGACCCCAGTATACTACATCATTCCAATCCACGCTATTCCTTGCATGCCTCTCACCTTCCTTTATGTTCAGGCCCTGATCGCCCAGAATCTTTTTCACTCCATCCTTCCACCTCCAATTTGGCCTCCCACTTCTTGTTCTCACCATCTATGACACATATATCATCTTTGTCAATCTTTCCTCGCTTGTTCTCTCCATATGTCCAAACCATTTCACCACCCTCTTCTGCCCTCTCAACCACACTCTTTTTATTTCCACACATCTCTCTTACCCTTTCATTACTTACTCGATCATATGTATGTATGTATATGTCTTATATGTGTATGTATATGTATGTATGTGTACATGGTTATGATTATGTATGTACATGTATGTTTTTGTGCATTTATGTATATATAATTGTATATGAGGGGATGGATCATTCTTTGTCTGTTTCTTGGCACTACCTTGCTGATGCAGGAAACAGCAATCAAGTATAATGAATTAGATAAAAAAAAATTTTATACATATTCACCATTTCTCGCATGAGCAAGATGATGTTAAGAGCAGAGGACTAAGCCTCAGAGGGAATATCTCCATTTGGCTCCCTTCTCTGTTCCTTCTTTTGGAAAATTGAAAATCATGGTAGTACTAATTATGATATTCTTATTATAAATACTTGGAGTTGGAGGACATGTAGTCTTTCAGTGGCAGTTTTATTTAATGATATATCTTATTTTCTGTGATTTGTTTTCTCATTGCAGGGTGTTCTCATACCTAGATGTTGTTTCACTGTGTCGATGTGCTCAGGTATCTCAGTACTGGCATGTGCTAGCCCTGGATGGCTCAAATTGGCAGCGAATTGATCTTTTCAATTTTCAAACCGATATTGAGGTAAGAGACTAGAGTAGAGTCAGCAAAGAGGTGAAGAGTGAATGCAAGAATAGATATACATCTGCAAAAGAAATATAACAGGGAGAGTAAAATGATGAAAAGAAAGGTAGATACACAATTGAATTAAAATAGAAGGCATTTTGGGCAGAATGAAGAAGCTCATTAAGGAAATTGAATGACCAGATGAAAAAAGTTTTCATTTAATAATGGAATATAAAAACAGAGTGAAGTAGAAAGTGAGGAAGAATTATGAAGACTCACTAGATTTTAAGGTGTATGTGTGTAATAGAAATATTGGTATTGGCTTAAGAAGGAAGTAGGGTATGGATGTGAGGGCATTTTTTTGGACATTGCAATTAAGGTAATTAAGATGATAGCGCAGAATGCAGAATATGGGGGGGTCCCCTGGGAGATGCAAAGAATAGTTATCAGAAGGTACGCTAGTGCCCTCATGTACATGATATTTGTTATAAGAAGGTAGTGCACCAGAGGAATGAGCAGATGTAAAAATTATACTGTAATAAAACAGGAAAGTTATTGAAAGTGAATGTAATGACTGAAGGATATATCTTGATAATAATAGGAGCTTAGGCATGCAACAGGGTGGTGATAGAAAGGAGGGTGAGAGGCATGCATTTGAGAAAATGAATCAGACTAGTGTGGTATATGAATGTAATTTACTTTCAGTGGGCAGAATTAGATCAAATGAAGTGTTGAATATAAACCATGTAGTAGTTTGTGGAACTTAGCTTTTGATGGTGGGCTTTAGTTTTGATGCATTATATGTGACAGCTAGATATTTAGTGTTTGCAAGTGAGGCCATTGTTCATTAGTTTTTGATGCTGCCTCATTTAGATAGGAAGAGTAGTTACAGTAGATAGTCGTAATGATAATGATAATAATGATAATCATCATCATTATCAAGAGAAAAGTTGTTAAAGTGTAGTCAGATATTTTCAGCACAAAAAAATTTTCAAATGTTTTTGTCAGTTTAGTAATCTTTTTAGTATAAAGATTTTCATAAGTAAATTAGTTAGTGTAATCTGAACCAGAGTAATCTGTGGAGAAAAGGAGCTCATCAGTTGAAAAATATTATTTTTACATTATTTTTCAAAGTTTAACAATCTCATTAGTGCATTCTGTTAATCTGGTAATATTTTTGATCGTATGTCATTTGAAACCTAAACATGTTACATTCTCAAACACAATGCACCCTTTTCTTCCCTAAAACACATTTTAATTTTTTTTCTGTCAGCCATACAACTTGTCTCATATTTCCATTCACTTTTGTATCCTGTTATTAATGTAGCAACAATGATATCCTTATTCCTATTCTTGACCTGTGTATGAGATATTTATTAGTTATGATTTTTGACATGAAAGGTAACCACAATGATATCCTTATGCCTATTCTTATGTTTAAGATATTTAATATATATGATTTTTGACATGAAAGGAGAAGGGGACAGAACAAGTGCTTGAATTACAGAGGTATAATTTTGTTGAGTATACCTGGTAAGATGTATGGGAGAGTGGTGATTAAAAGAATGGTAGCATGCACAGAATATCTGACGGGAGGAACTGTGCGTGAGAAATACTTAGGGAAAGATTGAACTGTATGAGGCATTTATGGATTTGGGGAAAGCAGATGATGATAGAATTGACAGAGAGGCCTTGTGGAAAATGGTACAAATACATGGGGTAAATGGAAAGTTGCAAAATGCAGAGGGGGTGTGAACCAAGAGAGTAACGCATGTGTGGAAGTAGGAAGGGAAGGGGATGAGTGGTTGGTAACATGAGAAAGTGTAGTGCTTTAGGTACTTGAGAGTGGATATGGTGGTGGGTGTAACCATTGTGGTTGAAGTGATTGAGTCATATCTAGGAGGTCCTGGGTGCATTAAGGAACATGCAAAACGTCATTATTAGAACAAAGATAGATATGCTTGAAGATATAGTAGTGTTGTATAGATGTGAATATAGGGCCTTGAAGGCAATAGAAAGAAAGATGGTGAACAAGGAAATGAGGATGAAATGTTGTGTGCAAAGGGATGACTGTGTTAGGAAGGACTGTGTAAGAGAGAGGTGTGATAGTAAGCTTGGTTTGATTGGGAAAACTCATCAGGATGTGCTGAAATGGTTCAGACATATGGAAGGATGAGTGAAGAAAGACTGACTAACAGGGACTACATGTCTGAAATGTAGGAAGAAAGGAGGAAGGGAAGGCTAAGAAGAGAGAAGAATGGAGTGAAGGAGGTTTAGGGATATTGGGGCTTAAACATTCAGGAGGGTAAAAGGTGTCTGTGGGATAGAATGAATTTGATAGATGTTCGTGGGGTGGCCTACTTTTACTGGGCTTCACTAGGGCATGTGAAGTGGTAAAGGTAATCCATGGAATCCTCTGAGGGACTTGGCTGTGGATGGCAGACAGGTTTCAGTATATTGCACATGATAGCTAAAGAATAGCCATATGCAAAATGAGGTCATTGTTCGTTTGTTCCTGATGATAATTTGCTGAGGGGGAGAGGCTATATGGTGTAGAAATATGTTTTTCATTATAAGTGTATTTTTATCATTATTATTGTTATTATTGTTGTTGTTGTTAGAATGACTATATACATTGTTTTTCCAGAAAAATTACTCTCCTTACTCACAGGCAGGCGTATGTTGCTTAACAGTTGTTCATAGAATCTGTGAGGTTTAACAAAGACACCTACTTACAAGCCCCAGGGTACAATAACCGAGGTGCCACCCTAAATCCACCATTGCTTCATCACCTATGTTCTTATTACTCCTATTTACAACCTGGAAGTCATTCTGTTCTTATCTGGGTATCTGACACAGTTACTGAAGATATCTAAATTTCACTCTTCCTCATATCTCAAAATCTTATTGATAAGTGTATGTTTGGAAAAGTGATGACATAGGAGATAACATTTATGAACACTGCAGTTTTCCAGAGATACCAATAAACTTGTTGGTAGTTGCTGTCAAGTAAAACCCAATGTGGAAGATAGGGCTCACTGTTTCTTAATTTCTAATTTTTCACAGTGCAGACAGAAATCCCTTATTTCATTAGAACTACTATCATATTTTTAATAATGTTGTGCTAAGAATCGTGGCTAAAGAAGAAAATAAATTTTTATCCATTTTTTCCTCTCAAAGGGACGTGTGGTGGAGAATATTGGGAGGAGATGTGGTGGGTTCCTGAAACAGTTGTCTCTGCGAGGCTGCCAAAGTGTCAACGATGCAGCCCTTGTTACTTTTGCTGAAATGTGCAACAATATAGAAGAACTCAATCTTAATTTTTGCAAGAACATCACAGACAAGTATGATTTGTTTTTTCTAATTTCTGTGATGTACAAACATTACTTGTAAGAACTAAGAGTGGAAATAAGTTTTTGGAAAAAATTTTGCATCAGGGAAAGCTGTGCAGAGATATGTGTTAAGTAAGATATATGGAGATGGGTTTTCATTATGTCTTATACTTGAGGCAGAGAGATTATTGTTTAATAGGATGAAAGTTTTTAATATTTCCAGGATAATGAGACAAATTTTCCAGAGAACAAGCATGCTTGTAATGCATACATGTGGGAAGTAAGAAAATAACCTAAGTATTATTTTCATGTTCCCATCATTTACATATTAGATTTGCTTGGAGTGTTAATTTATGAAACATACAGACAACAGTGTTTAAGAAGCAGAACAGCAGATTGAAATATATGCATCAGTTCATGATTAATATTCCTGAAGGTAGGTAGCCAACAGTTTTATTGCCCTGATAATTCTGTATTGTCATCATTCATACTTGAAAGTTTTATGAGATTTTGATATTTCGCTCTGATCCACATGTAACTCCACTGTTCAGCCAATATGACAGCATTGTGTGATTTAAATTTTGTTGCAAATTGAATGACCCATCAGTACCAAGCTGGATTTTTTTGAGTATTTCATCATTACTTCAAAATATGAAACTGACAAAGTTACCCATCTCTTGCTTATTTTCAGAACCTGTACAGCGCTTAGCAGAAACTGTCCTCGGCTAGTGCGATTAGACTTAGATTCATGTGCTCAGATTGGTGACATCTCCCTTAAAGCACTTAGTGATGGTTGCCCACATCTGGAGTGGATCAATGTATCTTGGTGTGAGAACATTACACAAAATGGTCAGTAACAGTTTGTCTTGATGGCTTGTATTTTATGTTAAGGTGAGTTTTTCAGGTAGTTATTTGTCTTTGTTAAGCCTTTGTGATGTTTTGCTTAACAGTACCAGTTTTTTTTTTTTATCTTTTTTTTATGTTTGTCAGTTTTTCTATCCACCAAATAACCGTTCTAAATGGAAACTTGGAGATGACAGGGTATGCTGAAGTCTTGACATATGGAGAGGATGAGTGAAAATAGACTGATTAAGAGGATCTGTGTTTCAGAAATGAAGGAAGCAAGTGGAAGGAAAGATTTGGAGTGAATGAGACTTTGAGAGACCAGGGCTGAACTTTCAGGAGTGGCAAGTGGCATACATTAGTTAAATTGAATTTGGTTGATAAATTTACATGGATGAGGGATTGACATAATGTCAGTGGGCTGAACTTGGTCATATGAAACAGGTAAGGAAATGATGGAATGGTCAATGGGCCTCGGCTGTACATGGTAAGTTTTGGTTTCAGTGGATAATACATGATATCTTGAGAATGTTTAAGTGCTAATGAGGTCATTGTATATTTGTTCGTGATACTCTTTTCTAATGGTTGGAAAAGCAGTTGGGCATGAAAAACTGATAGACTGTTAGAGATATTATTGAACTGAAATTTTTTTATTCCTGTGCCTATTTCATGGATGGCATGTTGAGGTACCCACAATTCATTCTTATTCCCAAACTTTACTTTTTTGTTTTACGTTGGTTCTTAACCCCGAGTAGCACAACATATGCTTTGATCATTAGCCTCAGTCTGGGACATCATCATTCTAGACTCAATGTCTGTGTATTTCCCCTGTAAGGAGCCTCTGCACCAAGTTCCTCCAGTAGGAAGAAGGTAAACAATCCATACAGGTTTCAGGTGAAAGTAGAAAGAGAGGATTGGTCACCATCATAGAAAACAGGAACATCTAACACTTTTAAAAACTTCATAACACTACAGAACATTTTGAAATGGTTGACTATCCATGAATACATTGCACCATAAGCAAATTGTAGAAGAATACTTATCCTTGGTAGTGTGGAAGAAGCCAACCACAAATAAAGGCTTGTAGATGACCAGACACATCTGAGGATACAGAGAATTGTGAGGCATTTGATGTGGTAGTGAGTCAGCTAGTGGGATGGCGATGTCATCTCTGAATGGGTGTTACTCATTGGTATTGGGGAAACCTGGAAAAAGTTGAAAAATGGTTAGGGAGGGATGAAAAGGCAGGGATTAGAGCTTTGTAAACCCGAGGATCTAAGAAAATTTTTCACAGCTTTTAAGACAGACCTTAGAGTGTGTGGGATAGACCAACCCCAGAGAGAAATAGTATTAATAAGTACATTGTAGACATTGCTTTTACGGTAGTTGGTAGGAGCTTTAGATAGAAGTAGTCAGTTGGAACATTAGGTAGGAGCCTCAGGAAATGCTGCACTAGAGTTGCCCTCTGCCACTGACCTGCTAAGGGTGAGGCACTAAAGGCTAAGAAGCAGCATTGGATTTCCCTTGTTGTGATGACTCTGGCTATGGCCACCCCTTTGAGGGAGTTCCAATGGAACAGGTGTCAGAGATATAGATGGATAGGCTTTTATGGTAAGATTTGGATGGTTACTGCTTGGAGGGTACTTTAATTTTTGCACTCTAATGAAAGAATACATGCTCCAATTGCATATCCTCTTGGTGCTGTCCCTTGCTTTGATATGTTTAGTTTTCTGCATATAGTTGGCTGTTACTGGGGCTGCATGCTCAACTTCGTCTTAAGGTTGTGAAGGCAAAGTTGATGACCGAATGATTGTTTCATTTGGTTTAAGGTCTGTCTCCTAGATGGTCATGTGCATACCCTTTAAGACTGTGGATTGTGTGAGTAAGGTCCTAGCAACCTAGACTAGACGAAACATTACAGCATATTACCTTCAGTCCTGTAAAAATGCAAAAATAAGTCTCACAAAAAAAAAAAATCATCTTTAACATATATATCATGTAAGCACTGGGAGGTGTCATGGTTTTGTAATGTTTAACTGAATTCATGTAATGTAGTTTTGTTTATTTCCACTAACCAACAACAGTAGCCAATATTGTCTGTGTACATGTTTATTTTCCTACTTAGTCAGGTCCTTCAGGTAAGCAGGTGTTTAGACTAGTGATGGCCAATTTTATAATTCCTCTGATTTCTTCTTCAGGTGTGGATGCCTTGGCTCATGGTTGTCCAAAGTTAAAAGGTTTTGTTGGCAAGGGATTGAAGGCGCTTACAGATCCTGCCCTTATATCCCTTGCACAATACTGTAAAGATCTTGAACACATCAACTTACATGGATGCTCAGTGAGTTATTTTTCTCATTTTGAAGTTAACATCATACATGTTCACACACACACACATATGCTGTTGAGAATGTTGAATAAGGGGAACTGTCCATAACTCAGTCAATTGAAACTTTTGAAAATGGGCTAGGAAAGAAAGAAGGAACATTTTCTTGGGTTGCTCAACATGCTCTAATTTTGATGACTGTTACAGTGTGACAGGAACCTAGGGACATTGAATTAAGCAGTACTTAGAATGATAGGCACTGTTAGAGACATTGGAATCAGGAAAATTTATGGTTTAGTTGATAAAGAATTTAGAAAATTGCAGAACATACAGGATCAGTGCTTGTTAGCAAAAAGGGAGATTATAGAGAAAGCCAGAAACTCAGGAAGTCAATGAATCAGAATTATTTGACATGCACTTAAAGTGAGTGTTGCCAGAGTTTGAGAAATTAGTAAACTAAGTGGTTGACAAAATTTTTTTTTATTATTTTTGGATTGGAGAAACATCATACACCAGAGAGAGAGGAATGAGGAAATGCTCATTAAGAATACTAGGGGTTGCGGAAATGCCAGATGCAGTTTTGTTGGTAAAGAAGTAAAGAATTGATTTTTATTAAGAAATAAGGATGCCCCTGTATTATAACATTTGCTTTTGATTCATCTAGCCAGGAAGTATTTAGGCAGGCAAAGAAACTGAAAGGACGAGGTGAAATTCAGTGGGGGTAATCATTAGATGTATTGGACCAAGGGAAGTAAGGGAGAAAACCAAAGAATACAGTCTAATTGCAAAAAAAGAGGTTGCACCAAATGAGCAGAGGGGATAGAACATCCTTTCCAGTACTATAGACAGGTCTGGAATGTTTTGTGATGGAAATGTCAGCTTGAAAGTGATGTATACAAATGCTGATGGATTACTAGTATATGGTAAAGAGCATTAATTTAGGGATCACATTAAGGCAGACACACCTGATGTTGAATTTGTGGAAACAAAACCTGCTAAAGAGTTGAGAGCTTACCTGTTCTGCTCAGAGGGGTATGTACCTGATAGTAGAGAAGACGGTAGACAAGGAAATAGTGGAAGGTGGGTCTTTCAGATGGTGCATAATAATGGAAAGAGTAATTGTAAGAGAGAAATTCTTTGTGGTGTTGATCCTATATAATCCTCAAAAGAATATCTATGATACAGAACGAATATACATCAATAACAATGAAGGAGCAATCAGATTGGTACTGCAAGAAGTAAAGCATGCTCCTTTCAGAGATGGTAAAGCACTGATGATGGGGGTTACATTTATAAAAAGAAAGACTGAGTAAATTTAGACTTTCATGGTGACAGGGAGTCAAGGAAACATGAATGTTTAAGAGTTTATAGAGGAAAATTTCATATACCAGCATATCAGGATGAGAGGGACTGATGTACCTTGTCTTCACACATACTAGCATAGTTATTGAGAATGATGCACCATTTAGAAAAAGTGATCATGTAATGCTTAAGTTTGACTATTTGGTACTTGAGTAAGTTAAAGGAGCATAGGTGAGACAAAACCTAAGGATGAGGTATATAATCATGGAAACTACACAAATCTCAATTTTTTTTTGTAAAATGGATTTAGAAATTGTTTTCAGTAGTCAGGAACCAGGGCATTGAGTTGAAAGGTTCTGTGAAATTTACAGTGAAGGAGTAGGAACATGGATACCTCTAGCCTCATATACAGAGGGAAAGTTAGAAAATAGGCTTGAATGATTTTATGAAAGAATGCCAAAAAGCAAGATATAGGCTGAAATCCAGCTAGCCAACATTTGGAAGGTACAAAAAGCAAGAAATGAGTTTAGCATTATAAGAAATGAGGAACAAAAACTTGTACAGATTAGGAGAAAAGATTTCCATGATTAGTGTAGAGTGAATTGTCAGTTAAAGAGCAGCTAACCAGGCTAAATGACTCAGGGGAGAATTGTATGGATGACACAAGGATATGTGAGGAACTGAAGAACTGGTTGAAAAGTATTTTCAAGGTGAAAGACACTATAGTTCCAACTCTAGTGAGATGGGTTAGGGAAGATATTTTAGAAAATATTGAGTTATATAGAAAAGACATTAACAGACTACCAGGCTCATGATCCTGATAAAATTCCATCATGTGTGCTGAAAATTTTTGCGGTTACATTTGACAGAAACTCTTGAAATATTGTTTAAGATGTTGATGGAGAAAGGCAGTGTCAAAGGCATGGAAAAATGGTAAACTTCATATTTACGATAAGGAAAGAGACTGGTAAGAGACACTGAACTACAGACCCGAGGAAAGTGATCTGTAAGGTGCTAGAAAAGATGATCAGAAAGCAATTAGATACTTTCTACGTAGGAGAAATAACCCAAGAGAGAAGCAACATGATTCTTTGGAAAGGTCATGTGTAATGAACCTCTTAGATTTCTATTAGAGAGTGTGTTCTCTCTTAGACAAAAGATAAGAGTGGGTAGAAAGTTGTTTCTGGCCTTAGGCGTAGGGTGTATACAAGTCATTAGTTGGAAATTAGGCCAAGTAATACAGTGACTGGTGGAAACATTCTAATTTTTGAAAGTCTGTTTGGTAACTTTATCCAATTAGGATGTGTTTTGGATAAAGAGCAATGTAATCATGTCATATCAAATGCTGCCATAACATAGTGGTATCTTCTATAACATTTACTTTTGTACCACTTGATATAGTTTGTGAAATTATAAATGAAAGTATGTAAATAATTGCAGCATAGACAAAGTTATCATAGCATCATTCAGTAATATTAGTTCTTTTAAGTAATAATGATGCTTAAAGTACCTTAGTTTAGGTCTGCGTGTATATATGTGTTATATTTTATTATTAGCTTTGGTGAAGGCTTTTATTATGCATCCAAGCAAACCTTGATTGAATAATGAAGAGTAGAGTGAATCATTATGAAATCGTTTATTTAAAGTGTTTAGTGAAAATTCTTATGATTGATTAGTTTTATTATGATTATTTGAAAGTTGGAATCCCTATAATTTCATCATTTACAGCACTTTCATGTTGTATCGAGAGTTTAGTTGTAACTTTGTGGGATTTAGATACATTTGTTAGACATTATTATGGTAATATGATTATCTCTTTACAGGCAATCAGTGATAGAGGTGTAGTGGCATTGGCTGAAAATTGTGTAATGATCCGGTACTTGTGTTTAAGTAATTGTGTGCATTTAACGGACACAAGCTTAGTAGTCTTCTCCCAGCATTGCACACACCTTGAGACCCTGGAAGTGGCAGCTTGCTCACTGTTTACTGACAATGGATTCCAAGCTTTGGCCCGGGTAGGTTTAACGTGAGATGTGTGTGTGTGTGTGTGTGAGATTACCTATTTGTGCAATACAGGAAGAGAGTTCTACACTCATGCAGCCCCATCTTTTGAGCTTTCTTTGCCATCAAGTAGCCTCTTAAACCTTTGTTGACTGCTTTCATTTACTTTCTCATTAGCTTATTCCTACCATCCACCACCCTAACACTAAACTAATACTTTTCAACGTCTTTTTTACCCAGTGTTTTCCAACTATTTGTCATGGCCTCTAGTTACTCTGATTCTGCATCTCTTGAAGAACTTTTCTCTGTCAGTATCATCTAGCTGATTTAGAAACTTAAAGGCTGATGTCAGGTTCCCCCTCTTTCTCCTTTCTTCCATGGTGGACACCTTTTTACCCACAGCCTCTCATTACAGCTCTGTCTTCTTGATTTAGGTACCATCTTAGTTACTTTGTACTTATTTAGGTATGATGACAAGATTTCCAAGGCCTAATCCTGTTTTGATCTGATACATGGAGTGAATGATTTACCAAACACATCCTTTTCCATACACTTGAATGTGTGTTTGTGTAATTACCTACTTGTGTTTACCTATTTATATTGTATTGGAAGGGAGATTTACTCTCACAGGGATTTGCAATTACCTTTTTGTACTGTATGAGGAGGGAGTTTTACACACTTAGGGCCCTATCTCTTAACCATTCTCTGCTGTCATACAACATTTTAAATTTCTGTATGCTGTCAGCATTAACCATATCTTCATACATTTTATTCCCTTACACCACCGCTCTTTTACTATATAAGTACTTCTTGCATGTCTTTTAAACAAGTTTCTTACTTGATTTTGTGTTATTTCCTCTGGTTCCAGTAACCTTATATCTTTCAAAAAACTGCCTACTTTCCACATCATCAGTCTGTTTTGAAAACTCAGATGTTATGATCAGGTCATCCTTCAGTCTTTTCCTTGGCTGGCAGACTTCATACCTCAAGCTTGTAACTTAGGTGTCTTAATTTTGATCTTTTTGCTGATGTTGCTTTCATCTGGGCCTTTTCTATAAGCTTTTCATGCTTTTCTAGGTCTGTTACTAAACTTGAGAGGCATATACAGGTTCTGGGCTTACTTTACTATCGAAGGGGTTCCTAAGTGGAAACGTAGGGTGTGTAAAGGGAACATGTTTTATTCTCATAGAAAGCATCATCTCATTGGCCTTCATTTCCTTAGTACAGTTTTTCAGTTTTCAGTGTTTTCACCTTTTCTTTACTTACCTTGTATATCTTTCTTTACTCTTTATATCCTGTTGATGAATGGTACCTCCCATTTCATGGAATTTCTGAATATCACCATGATCAATATAGGTTAATATAAGTAGCTCTAGAAATATTATTTGGTAAGCTACATTTTTAAACATATTAATTGATATTTATTTATATGTATTTCATACTTAATTACTGTTTCCCATGTCAGCAAGGTAGAGTCAGAAGACAGATGAAGAATGGCCCATCCCCTCATATACACATATATGTACATATACATACACAGACATATGCATATATACACATGTACATATTCATGCCTGCCTTCATCTATTCCATGTGCTTCCCCGTCCCACAGGGAACAGCATCACTACCCCCTGCTTCAGCGAGGTAGTGCCAGGAAAACAGAGAGAAAGGCTGCATTTGTTCACACTCAGTCTCTAGCTGTCATGTTTTGCACTGAAACCACAGCTCCCTGTCCACATCCAGGCTCCATGGACCTGTCCATGCTCATTTCAGTCCATTGATAGCACATCGACCCCGGTATACCACATCGTTCCAATTCAATCTATTCCTTGCATGCCTCTCACCTTCCTGTATGTTCAGGCCCCAATCACTCAAAATCTTTTTCACTCCATCCTTCCATCTCCAATCTGGTCTCCCGCTTCTTGTTCCCTCCACCTCTGACATATATATTGTCTTTGTCAATCTTTCCTCACTCATTCTCTCCATATGTCCAAGCCATTTCAACATTAATTGATATAAGTAATTAATCAATATAAGTTGTATGTATTCATGTGGAAGTACTCCTTCTCCACAGACATGTCATATGCTAGAGAAGATCGATCTGGAGGACTGTGTATTGATCACAGATAATACGTTAAACCACTTAGCATCAGGATGCCCAAGATTAGAAAAGCTTGTAAGTTTTCAAGCATATTTGTTTTTACTGCTTATTGTATGAGAAGATGATCTTTCCTTACAATTTAGCATATATGAGACTGATATTACATCATTTACCCAGATAATGGTAACACTTGAAGGATGTATAGATTGGTTAGGTAGTTATTGGGTGAATTTTTTGATAGAATTTGTTGTTTAGATTCATATTTTGAACCAGTAACCTCTTTTCACTATCTTTGTAATTGATTAACATCCCCTTTTCATCATTTTTTCCCCACCTTGGTACTTATTTTTTTTGTGTGATGCAGAGAATAAGAAATGTCCCACTAGTAACACACTCCAGTTTTCAGCAAACATAGGTTGCTTAAGCTTTTTCTGTTCATTTTTCAGAGCTTATCTCACTGTGAATTGATCACAGATGAAGGTATCCGACATCTAGGGGTATCTTCCTGCTCTACAGAACATTTGTCTGTTTTGGAGCTGGATAATTGTCCTCTCATCACCGATGCATCTTTAGACCACCTGCTTTCTTGTCATAACCTTCAACGAATTGAATTGTATGACTGCCAGCTTATAACTCGGGCAGGCATTAAGAGACTCAAGGTAAGAAGATTTGGGAGAAATTGTACTGAAATTTTATCATGTGAGTCAGTTTATGTAAATATCAACCAGTTAAAAGTAGATTGAAATAAGGGATGAAATAAGATACTCAGCAGATCATAACTTTTAAACTGCTATAATCATTACTTGCTGATGCATGGATCACTCCTAATATTGTCAGTTGCTATAAGGGTTCCCACCTTCATTTAGATTCTTAGCTAATGTTTATTAACTTCCACTTATCCAATGATGTCACTCATATTCTCCTGCCTTAGTGAAGTAAAGTGAAGAGATCTGTATATAAAAGTGGAGAAATTCTTGCGTTGATTTGACATTTGTGACATTTTTAAAATTCATCCCTCAATTATTAAAGTAGCATAATGACGTAAGGGTATGCACTTAATGTGGGAAGAAAGATATAAAAGTTTACTCAAGATATGTGGAAGTAAAGAGGAAAGGAAAGCAGAATAGATGAATCTTGATGCATCTTGAGAGGGTCAGGTAAATAGCTTGAACTGAGTTTTAGCATAAATTCTTTCAGCCAGTGTGTAAGCTGGGGTGTATTACAAGTGGATGCATGAATAATGAGTGGAGAGTTTTGTTAAGAGAGGATTTGCATAGCATGTTGCATAGTAAGAGGTAAGTAAAGATTCTGAGAAGGTTGTCATGGTGTTCACCTTTTGATAGTGGGAAGATTGTTGACACCAAACTTCACCAGTAGCTTTTGCAAGGAGCTTACTAGTTTCTACACTTGGTAGCTTTTCATGAGCACCTGCTGATTATATCTGTTCAATCAGGGCAGCTGAACCTTTGCCACAAAAGCTCACTTTTTACAAAATATCAACCATTCCTGTACAACTCTTCTGTTATGTGGGTCACATCCATAGCCCTTGAAAGCATATGAAAGAACCTTCAATTCATTATCCTTCAAATGGGCAATTGGTTTGTGCATAGGGGAGCTAGGATAGAGAGGGGAAAAGTGCCCTTACCATTAAATTTACCCTGGAAATTTTTAAGTTATTCATTTCTGAGGGAGCTCTTCATCTGTTCTTGATACTACCTCATAAAAGCATGATAAAAATATTTATTGAGCTGTTGTAGAGAAAGATGGTACCTATGCATTTATAAGGAGCAGTATCTTTACCTGAAGTGTTACGATTCTAAAGAAAAATCTTTTGATATTAGTTATTTTGTGCAGAGAGACTCCTCACAGCACCCTAATAAAACTCCTACAGGATAGTACACTTCCATCCTCCAATTTCTCTATGTTATGTAAGTGATAATAGGCCCTTCTGTGTTCAGGCCCTTGTGTTCAGTCTTTTATATAGGACATATCAGGTTTTTAAGGCATAAGTTCATTAACTTTGATGAATGGTAATGAACAAATGGTTGCTTCATATTCTTTTAATGGCTGTGATTGACTAGTATATGGAAGACAGTTTTTAAGGTATTGTAGATGTTATTTTGGAGATTGGGCATTCCCATGGTAGAAGGTACTTTCTTTGATTACATGGAACTTTATATAATGCTGATTCTTTTTTTTCATTTTTTTGCATGCATCTCTTTCAGAGCTACCTGCCAAATATCAAAGTGCATGCGTACTTTGCTCCTCAAACGCCACAGCCTGCAGAAGGAAGATCAAGACAACGATATTGCCGATGCTGTGTCATTCTCTGAGGTTACTTGGCTAGAATCCTCCAGATATTTTCTCTGGGGTTGGGGAAGGCGAAGGTTACCCCAGATTCATCTGAGGTTGAGTTGCAATTATTATCTTTTTATAAGAAGAAACATTCTTAGATTCGGGTGACCATTAATTTCTTCCAACCTCAACTTGTCTCCTTGCCTATCTGTCATCTTATTAGCCTTACAGTGGAAGGGAGTTCCTTATTGCATAGGCATTCATTTATTGGTTTCAGTGACCTTAAAATGTAATATTGAAACTCATTGTATGGCTTAGATGACATACTGAGAAACAGCTGCCAATCTGCTGTCGTGATCCTGAAATCACTAAGTCAGAACACATGTATGGTAGTAATTTTCATTACTGGTTAGCAGAATGGTAGGTAATAATCATTTACCATTTATGATTTGCCAAAGCCTTTATTTCTCACTAAACATTGGGTCCCACTGGAAGGGTGGGTTTCGTCTAATGTTAGTTGAGACTCGCAATTGCTCCCATAACGTTGGCAGGAGTCAGCCTTGTACGACCAATTTTTGTATGGTGTCGCCCATCATTTACTCTCTGTTTTCCTGCCAATCATAAAACAATAAGTATATGTGCTTCTTTAGTGGCACTATTTGGCCAGGCTGTGTAATTTTTATTGATTGTGATGAGAATGTGCAATTTGGAGTCCTAGTAAGGTTTCCATAAGACAGGTTTTCTTTACGAGTTGCAGTTACAGATGAAGAAATATTTTTTGTATGGAAGTTTCATGGTTTTGTAATATCAAGAACATTATGCATAAGAACTTATAGATATTATTATTAATCCATTAAAATATGAATGATATTTATTGTTAATTCCAATTATTGTTGAATATATTTATATTAAGAATAAGAAGTTTTCAGGTTGGTAATTTATGCTGGAAAACATATCTCCAGTGAAATATGATTTCATGAATTATTTTGGGAGTTAGAGACCACTCTTTTAACTTATGGAGAGAGCCCTGTGAGCATCCGAGAGAGCATTAAAATGCCATTTTACTCCCTAAAAATTGGGTATGTCCATGAGGTTCACCCTTGTTGATCATCATAAAACATGAGGCCAGCAGATGCATATTCACAGGACTCAACAGCCTTGCAGCTGCCACCTCAAGCCAATACCTTGATGTAGAAGTAAGGTTGCACCGGGTGACCATCTCACCTGCATTCCATTACACTCATTCACTGGCACTGTTCATACCTGTTGAACATTGCTTTTGATGCTTTCACTTTCATTTTTGACCTTCAGATATGTCATTTGTGCAGTAAGGGGAGTACAAATACACTAAAAATAGGTGATTACAGTGGAAGTGATGTCAACTTTCTGCATGGAAATTTGTGAGCCTTAAGGCTGGATTTAAAGGACATTTACAGACATGTTCTGGTTTGTCACAGGCTGGGAGTTCATAAGAACTAATGTAGGCTGTCAAGGAAATTTGACAGTTCAGAGTCTTAGTTTTTTGGAATTAACCTTGCCCAAGTTGTTCTTACTTTGTTGATCCAGCCCTTTTAACCAAAGATCTGGTTGTACCAGATTTAAGAGAAGAATGTGTCTGGTAGAGTAGCTCAGCCAAATATGTTTTTTTTCCAGAAAGCATGTTTCACTCTAATACAGAAAAATCTTGGATTGTTCCATATCAGGATTTCACTTGGTTTAGGGTCAATTGGTACCCCTGAACCAGTGTGCTTTGCCTTTCAGCAGAGAAGTTCTCACATATTAACAATACAAGCACCCTAACTCGTGTCTTTGACCCTTTGTTGATAATGTCTTGAATGTATGATAGTGAGATGTTCATCAGAGCTGGGTTTATAGACAACACAGCTCATGCAGACAAGCGTTTCCATTAGAATGAGCTGAAGTTTTGATATAGAAGCAATAGTTTCCCTGCTTGATCAGAGAGGCAGTATAGTGTTAGAGTCTTCTGTTTTGTTCAGTCAGTGGATAAACTTCAAGTTGTACCTTTAGTTTTCTAGTGAGAATAGGGAGTGAAATCTAGCAACAAGGAAATTCTCCCTCCAGAGGACCAAGACCTACTTAGGAGGTGCTTTACAGCATGTTGGGAAATATTGTCACAGTAATTTGTATTTCCTTGTTGGTCCCCAATATAGGTCTCAGTTCCTGAAGCAAGGTTTAAAAATTTGAGTAATGTATCAAGTAAAGTTGAATGTTTATTTAGGTAATAATCATTTTGCTCTTTAGATGATCCTTAGGCTGGTTCTTCCATTCATTGCTAGGAAGGATCAGATTCAGCTTACCCAGGCTCTGATTACAGGAAAGTTAGCTCATTTAGCATCTTAATTTAGGATGGCTTATGGATCTTCTCACATGGTGGGGAATGCTTGCTTAGTGTTATGTTTGAGTGAACATCAGCCAACAGGAGCATGGTTTGCCCTGTCCTCAGACTTTCTTCCTCCTCAACTTTCTTTTGGCTTCAGACAGGTACTTAGAGAACTGAGAGTTAGTCTCTTTTTCTGGGAAAATGCCCCTGATCTTTGGAAAGAAGCCATGTTTTATGAGAAAAGAATGTACTCTTCTTCACCTGCCAGATCAGTTTTTTCATGTTGTGAGAGATTTTATAGTTGAATCTTGTTTCAGAACTTCATAGGCAAAAATGGCTGTTGTATCCTAGAAAGGTTTGATGATAAGCTGCATAATTTATGATGGTTGCTCTATGAGATGGTAGTTCAATATATGAATAAAGGGTTCCAGTATTGAGTTCAGAGTGATCCTGCTTATCACCCAGACTTATTTTCATAGAGATTCACGTGATGCATTTGATATTCTCTTCCAGTTTGATAGCTATTAATCTACTTATGCGGCATTGCTCTAATGACAGCTTGGAAATCAAATCTTTTCATTTGTCTCCCATGGAAGACAGTGTCAAAGGCCTTCATAACTTAACTGTACTATCTTTTGATTTTAAATGAGGCTTGCTTGTTAAGGTAAACAAAGGAGCTAACATGAGATGCTTGACCAGGCAGTTGTTGGGGTAAATGTCATGATTGAGATTATGAAGACATGACAACTACCTTTGTTTGACAGTACCTCATTTAAGGTAGGGTTGACCTTCGTTTTGTTGCTTTGATAATGCAACTCTCAGAAGAGGATGGTCCAGAACAGAGGTCAGTTATCTTTAAGGGTAGAGACTTTCTATAGGTTTTTCTGAAGGCCATTTTCCTTTATGTGGTTATGGTGTCAGATGACGGTAGGGGTCTGTCCTTAGATGAGAAATGTAGGTTTTGAAAAATGAAAAGACTTGTCTACCACAGGCAGAACATTGTGGATATTCATTTATTTTACATTCCCATCCTTCCCCTCTTTACTCTTTTGAAAAACATTTATTTAGCACAGACAGTAACAGGCCTGAGGCACAGACACCAGCAATGGTAAATGAATATGGATGAAGGGTCTCAGAGCACTACCTCACCTTCTAACCATAATGCCACGGGTCTTGGCAGGTTGCTGTATGGTCATTGAGTCTTGTGAACATGCATCTGCCAGCCTTATATGTTTTGTGATGGTCAAAGGAAGGAAATTCTTTTGGATGCAGCTCATTCTAAGGAGGTGAAATGGTGCTTTTACCCCCTACTAAGCAAATGGTCTCCTAGTTTCTCATTGGGCTCTGCCCACGGTAAAGAAATTATTTTACATCCTTCATAACCTACATATCTGACTTTTGTCAGTATATGCTAAATTGTAAAAGGCACTTCAGTTAACTTAGGGAAAACAAGACTTATGGAGAGAGTATCTAGGACTTACAGTAACTTTGCCACAAAGCCTCAATGTTTGTACACCATGATAGAATGGTCTCTCCACTTAGCTTTGTATTCTTTGACCAATATATTTCTGTGCTTACTTGAAAGAAGTTGATGTATTCCAGGCAGGCAAAGATGGTTCATTTCAGTGTTCATTATTTTGTTTTAGCTTTACACACACACACACACACACACACACACACACACACACACACACATACACACACACACAGATACATATATAAAAGTAGATATGGTACACATACAAGGTTAAGAGGCAGGGCAACACAAGTGAGAAACTCTCTCTCCATAACACACAAATAGTAATTGTGAATAGTAATCTCACACACACACATACACTTACATACATACATACAAGGTTCCTTAGTGCAGTGGGTAGCTTTGCAAGCCACTGGCAGGCCCAGTTCTAGTCTTGGACAAGGCATTTGGTTTACAGCCAACCCTTGTAGGGTTAGTCGAGAAATGGGTACCTGGCATAAGGTGGAAAATGTCAAATATATGAAGAAGTATATATATATATATATATATATATATATATATATATATATATATATATAAGATTGACAAAGAGGATATATGTGTCAGAAGTGAAGGGAACGAGGAGAAGTGGGAGACCATATTGGGGGTGGAAGGATGGAGTGAAAAAGATTTTGAGTGATCAGGGCCTAAACATAGAGGAGGGTGAAAGGCATGCAAGGAATAGAGTGAATTGGAACGATGTGGTATACTGGGGTCAACGTGCTGTCAATGGATTGAACTAGGGCACGTGAAGCATCTGGGGTAAACCATGGAAAGTTTTGTGGGGCCTGGTTGTGAAAAGGGAGCTGTGGTTTTGGTGCATTTCACATGACAGCTAGAGACTGAGTGTGGATGAATGTGGCCTTTGTTGTCTTTTCCTAGCGCTACCTCGCGCACACATTGGGGAGGTGGTGGGTGCTGTTTCACGTGTGGCAGGGTGGCGATGGGAATGGACGAAGGCAGCAAGTATGAATATGTACATGTGTATATATGTATGTGTATGTATACATTGAAATATATAGGTATGTATGTGCACATATATGGGTGTTTATATATATATATATATATATATATATATATATATATATATATATATATATATGCAGGTGTATGTGGGTGGGTTGGGCCGTTCTTTTGTCTGTTTCCTTGTGCTACCTCGCTAACGCAGGAGACAGCAACTAAATGTAATAAAAAGAATAATGAATATATATATTTCACACATATTTACCATTTCCTGCATTAGGGAGGTAGCATTAGAACAGAAGACTGAGCCTTAGAGGGAATATCCACACTTGGCCCCCTTCTCTGCAGGCAAATGCAGAATAGCTTTCAAGTGCATGGATAAGGAATGTACGTCCTATTCTTATAAGGCCAAAACTTGAGTGTGCTTGTCATGTTTTGTTACTGCACCCAAAGAAGCACATAGAGCTCATAGAGAAAGTCCAGAGGAGTGCAGTAAAGATAGTACCAGAAGTAAATTAGCTAAGTTACAGGGAAAGGCTGGTGGTTTTAAATTTACCCACCATGGGAGAGAGAAGAGTGAGGGTGATTTTATCAAAGTCTTTCAATTTTTAAAAGAGATCGATGATGAATAGTTCTTTAAGAGATGAGAAGTGTAGGGTTAGAAAACTAGGGGAAGTAACATGAAACTAATTAAGAAACTTCTTGATAAGGATTTAAAGAAATACCTTTATGATAGAAGAGTGTTGGGTGAATGAAACAGAATGAGAGAAGAAGGAAATTAGGGAATTTACAGGGAAAGGCTGGTTGTTTTAGATTTACCCACCATGGGAGAGAGAGAAGAGTGAGGGGTGATTTGATCACAGTCTTTCAGTTTTCAAAAGAGATCAATGATGAACATATCTTTAAGAGATGAGAAATGTAGGGTTAGAAAACCAGAGGAAGTAACATGAAATTAACTAAGAAACTTGTTGATAAGATTTAAAGAAATACCTTTATGATAGAAGAGTGTTGGATGAATGAAAGAGAATGACTGAGGATATTGTTAATGCAGACAGCATACATATATTTTGGAGGTTGTATGGCAGCAGAGAATGTTTAAGCCATGGGGCCTCATTAGTGGAAAACTTTTTCCCCATACTGTACAAATAAGTAATCACTCTCACACATACACATACACATAGTGTTTAAGAGATGGGCCTCCCTGAGTGTAAAATTCCCTCCCCTACAGTACAAAAAAGGTAATTACACACCCACACACACACACACACACACACACATATGAAAGGGAAGAGTGGATAGATTGTTTATATCTTGGCTGCCTGAGGTCACATGATGCATTACTGCATGGGAGGCTTATTCAGAAGCTGGAATACTAGGCAGGAATAAAGGAGAGATTCCTTCAGTGGATTGAAGAGTATCTTAGTGGAAGGGAACAAGGAAAACATGTCAGAGGAGCCTTCTACAAGTGGCTAGAGGTCACCAGTGGAGTGCCTAGGGTTCAGTTTTGGAATTGGTACTCTTCTTGATCTATGTGAATGACTTGCCTGAAGATGTTTGCAGATGATTCAAAAGTTATGTGAAGTGAGAAGCAAGGAGGATTGTATCAGCTTACAAGGGGACCTAAACAGTCCCCATTGTTGATGTGATACATGGTTGATGAAATTTAACACAAGCAAATGCAAAGTAATGAGGATGGGACAGAGTGAGAGAAAGTCTCAGTATGATTATTATCTATCAGAAAAGAAAGTTTCTAGATTCTGTTTGCTGGGAGATATTATGTTAGCTCTCAGCTGTATGGATAAAGAAATATTTAGCAAGCTGTTCATAACCTACATAAGACTATATGTAGAATTTTCTTTACAAGTTTGGTCACTGCATCTAAAGAAGCATAAAGTGCTAATAGAGAAGGTTCAGAGGAGGGTAACAAATATATTACCAGAATGAATAGAGTTAATTTCTAGGGAAAGTATAGAGGCTTTAGATTTGCCCACCTTGGAAGAGAGAAGAGTGAGACCGATAACACTGATAGTGAGCAGTTTTTGAGAGATGTAGCATTGGAACAACCAGAGGCCATAACATGAAATTGAACAAGAAACTTGTTAAAAAGAGAATTACTTTTTTAATGTAAGAGTCGAGGCTGAATGGAATAAGATGACTGATGACATGGTAAAGTCCAACAGCAAACTTAAATTTAAGAATTTGTATGATAGTAGAGAATGTTCGAGAGGTGGGGCCCTACAAGTGTAAAACTCCCTCCTCATACAGTACAAATGCATGATTGCAGATTTGTAATTGTGCTCCATGCCTTGCCATAACACCTTCCTATGCCATCCCACTTTATGAAGCAAAGCACTGGGGCTGGGTCATTATACCAGTAAACAGTTGCAGATCAGTATTTATGGCCAAAAAATATTACTGAGTAAATGTTTCTCATACCAGATGCATAAGAAATAGCCATAACACTTCCACTCTTTATGTTTTATGAGAATGATTATTTTTTGTATTGTAAAATGCACTTGAATTCTTGATATCATTAATGGTATTGTGCAATTAATGACCCCATGTAGGTTAACTTGGTGTGGTTTCAAACTGAAGTCTCTGCAGTTTGTTTTGCTATTTCTCTTCTAAGTGATGATTTCAAACCACAGGACTATAATTCAACTCAAAAGATAATAGGTAATAAAGAAGATTGTAAACATTCATCTGAACTCTAGATCTTAGTTTATGAAAAATTACATGGGTACTTCCAATATTTACCACATGTGAAATTTTGCATATCACAGTACATGGTGCATGAGAAATGGTCTGCCAAAGTCCAGCTTTACAAAACACAGTGTTTTTCTTTTTCTTTCTTTTTTTTTACATCCATATCACAGTAAGATATCAAATTTCTGAGTCTATGCTTTCCTGTATACTGTATTTGGCTTCACTCTCTGTAGACTAATGGTTCCTAATCTTTTTGAGGTGATGGCCCATCACAGCTTATCTGAAGATCTTGTGGCTCACCTCTTACTTTTGTCAGCTAGTTAACGCTTACAGCTTTAAGGGAAATTCTGGTAATTTTTGTATTTTGTAGGGAAACAAACAGCAAAATTTAAATGTTATAAGTGTTCTAAAATGACTGTGTAAACTACTGAAATGTCATGCAGAATCATTTGTTATCATGGTCATTCATACATAATCATATATTGAATCTATGACAATCCCTTTGGCCCACCCAGGGAATCCACCATGGCCCACTGGTTGGGAGCCACTGATCTAGACTGTATTTTGAAATACAAGACAAAATACAAGTCTATCAAACATAATTCATTGAAAAACTGAGCCTCCTTCCCTATCTCCTGTGATGCAGTAAAAGTCTTTAGTCATGCATTTAATGTAATTATAACAGCATGGAAGAGTAATATTAACCAGTGATTTAGAATTCTTTAATTATTATATTTTCTGTTAGACATACAAATTAAGGAAACTGATGCCTCACCTTCAAAGAGAGGGTGTTAGACAACAGAATACAACAGACTCTTTAGAAATGACCTCAAGAATCTACCAGCCATTTGCAACAGACCCCAGAACTCATAAACAAGAATTTCAACTGTGAGACTGCTTCATGTGTATCATAGAGGCCACCAGTGTAGTAGACAGACTGGATGGTGGGCTGTTGTATTTGTATTTGATTAAGATTTATGTTTAATACTTAGATAGTGCTGCTTTTACTTTCATTACTTCCGCTAGAATGTTTTCTGAGAATGCTTAGTCAAGATCAGCATGCTATCTGTGACATCTGCCAATACAGCTCAGGATTTTTCTTCTTCACAAGGCTGGTGATGAAGTATCCATGCTGCAATCATATATCTCTGTTGGCTTTTGTTTGAGGGATACTGGATGCCAAATTTAGCTAATGTATTAATATTGGAACTGTATGCAGTTAGTTCTTATATTCACACCAGACGTGTTAAAGTCACCTTAATTGTGCATTTAAAAAAGGTTTAAGCTCTCAAAATGGTATTCTGACTTGTGCAGGTTCTAGCTTCTTAGGGAAACAGTGAGACCACAACATATTTTAATCATATGCCAACTTTACCTTTAAATGTTTCTTGAAAGTTTTCACTTAGTTTGCACCTCAAAAGTTTGTTCTATCAAAATTATAATGATTTTGGTGAAATTTTTCTAAATGGGCTGTAGAGGAAACTAAAAACTGGTAGAAATCTCATTTTAACTCTGTTCTAGTGTTGCTGGCATAAGCTGATTGAAGAATACTGTATGTTTTTTTTTTCTCTTTTTTGCCTATTGTAAACTTCCCCAAGTTTATTTTTAATGCTTATCATCTCATTTTCTAACTGCAACCCTTGGTAAACGCCATAAGTGATTATAAGTAATCAGCAATTATTTACGTTACAACTTACGTAGAGTACTCTAAGTATTCATACTGAGAGTTAAACCTAAGGATTTATTTTAACCAACTTGAGACTATTTTCAAACAGAGTAACTTTTTATGACTGATGGATGATTTAGTGATGCTAACTATAGGGATCATCTACCATGCAGGGTTAAGAGAAGTGTTCATTGTAGAAGTGTTGCCATAGCAGCAGTAGTTGCATTAATGAGATCAGACATAATGGCTTGAACTTGAATAGTAGTATTGCCAGCTGTAGGGCAAATTGATTATTTTTGTGCTTGCTTACTTTTTAGGTATTTTGGCTCATATCAGATGTCTGTAGATCCTCATTAGCATGGAATATTTGGCTCTCAGGAGCCTTTTAGTGTATTATCATGAGAGTAGTTGATATCGATGCTAAAAGAATTCACCTGATGGCAGGACAGGAAAAAGAAGTGCAGTTATCTTTTTTTGCATTTTGAAGGTTATGTTAATTCATTGGGAGGTTGATTGTATTTCGGAAGGGAAGATTTTGCTAATGGTACTGTAGTGTTTGAGTGGAGGTGTCCTTTATGCATTGACTGAAGATTTTTAGTTTGATGGGCATCACTTCCCAAAACATATTCAGGACAAAAAGTGTAGTTTTGCTAAAGAAGAAACTTTTGTCAGTATTGTGAGTTTTCAAATTTAAGAAATTGCACCTTATTCCTTATTCGCCCAGATTTTTATTGAAATGGTTTCTGAATGAATTTGAAAGGCCAACTGCAGTTTCATCTTGATATCAAAAAGGGGTTGCTCATCAGCTATGTCCCTATGGTGATACCTTCTAAATGGCCTTGCCTTGGGGCTTGTTGCTTGTTATTTATTAGAAACTTTAGCCGTTTCTTTAAGGACTGATAGATATTTTGATGTATGATGGACCCTATCCCTTCCAGACAAAAAGGCATCAGTTTTCTTAACTTACACCCTGTCTTGAGTTTAGAAAGGAGCTTCCTCTTCAAAACTGCTCTTACTTATAAAAAAAAGTGTGCACTGTGTATATATATATATATACACAGTATATATATATATACTGTGTATATATATATATATATATATACACAGTATATATATATATATATATATATATATATTTTTTTTTTTTTTTTTTTTTTTTTTTTTTTTTTTAATTTTCCAAAAGAGGGAACAGAGAAGGGGCCCAGGTGAGGATATTCCCTCAAGGGCCCAGTCCTCTGTTCTCAACGCTACCTCGCTAATGCGGGAAATGGCGAATAGTATGAAAGAAAGAATATATATATATATATATATATATATATATATATATATATATATATATGTGTATGTGTGTTTATAATATTTGTAATTTCTCATTCCAAAGGAGTCCACATTTCCCTGTTACTGGAAGTTGCACAGCCTTTAGGTGAAGGCACCTATGGAAATATGTCCTGGATGATCACAGGACTCTCCTTATGAAAAGGTCCTTGGGTAACGACAATCAGATATGTTCCACATGAGTGAGGAAGTGTCCAGAACACATGAAGAAAATGCCTCATTTTCTCACTTTCATTCTCTGGCTTTCATGTGTAATATACTGAAACCATAGCCCCCAATCCCTTTCCATACTTGTTTTATTTTTCTGCACGATGAGATAAAAACCAGGAACTGATGAAGAAATGCTTCATATGCTCTAATCCACTCTAGCTGTCATGTATGATGCACTGATAGCAGAGCCCTCCCCCTCCCATCCACAGGCAAACCCACAGAACTTTCTGTGGTTTCCTCTTACTGCTTTCATATGCTTTGATCCAGCCCACTGACAGCACTTATCCTCCAGTATGCCATGTCACTGCAAGTTACTCTTATCTTATACATGCCACAAACCCTCCTGCATGTTCACTCCTTTGCTGTATCTTCCACCTCCTCCTCAGTTTCTCCCTTCTCGTTTCCTCCACTTTTGACATGTATACCCTTTTAATCAGCCTTATCTCACTCATCCTCTCGGTATTTCCAAACTGTTTCAGCACACCTTTTTCAGCTTTTTCAATTTATTATTCTTATTACTACACCTCTCTCTTACCCTATCATTTCTTATTTGATCAAGTCTTAATTCATTTCATTCTTTTTTATTTCTCAAGATTTAGAGCTCATGCTTCACATCCATACAACACTGTTAGGACTCCTATTCCATCAGATGTGCCCATCTTTGTCTCAATGACAGTTTATATTTATGTATGATTACTGAAGGACTCTTTCTAAGAAAGAATCCTGGTGTTACCCAGGATGTCTTTTTAAAGGCTGCCCTACTTCCAGTATCAGGAAAATGTAGACTTGGAGCTTGAAGTTCTTTGGTGAGACTGTACTCCTAATGGTACAGCCTCACCAAAGGATAACTTTTAACTTGTGATGTAATCTTGGGCAGGCAGAGTCAAGTAACACTTATATATACACACACAGTCTACAGGTGTTACCAAATTCAGCCAACTTAAGAGTATCGTGAGTAAAAAGTCACCCTTGGGGAGGCTGTATCATTGTCAGTCACATCAGAGAACTTCTCACCTCGAAGGAGTCTATCCTGTCCCTGCTACTGAGTGTAGTGCAGTGTTGAAGCTGCAGGAACCCTGGGAAAAGGGTCCTGGACTAACATCATGACTCTTTAGGAAAGGGGTCTTGTGATAATGAACGATAATCTGTAGTATACGTACAACTGCTAGTGGACTGTGCCTTCAGTTGGTGACACTACACTTTAGAGGTCACTTTTGATAGAGACGAGTACAGTGTTATCGAGGACTTTATCGCCTCACAAGAGCTCATCAAAGCCTGCCCCCACATGGAGTGCAGCCTCAAAGCTCGCAGAGCCCTGTGAAAAGGGTACATAGTGGTAATATCTTCATACACATATATACATACATATTTCTTACTTCAGTTCCAGAGTTGCAACTTTAGATTTTTAAAGGAAAACAGACTTACAGCTGTGGTATTAGGCTTACATCTTAGTTTTTATTATGTCTCTTTAATTTGGGATGTTGCCTCAGCCAATGTTTGTAAGTATAGCATATTTATCTTGCTTGTTTTCTTTCATTTTTCTTTCATGTTCTTTCCTGCCTTTTCTGTCTGATTCTTTTTCCTCAATCCCAGTCCTTTCTTTTTCCTATCATAGCCAAGCAGTAAGCTGAACTTCATCACCTCATTTATAGAGATTAGTTTTGATACGCATCATATACATTGTAAAATTGTAGTAGATAAAGAGGGATCATCATCATTCTCTTTACTTTTTAGCAAAATACATTATTGTATTAGAGAATGATATTGTGATTTTGTAGTACTTATCTCTCCAAGATATATGAGTTTCAAAAATGTATTAGTAGTTATAAAAAACCTCTGATGATTGCAAAATATTAGAATGATATGTAATGCATATTCAGCCACTATGATTGCACTAAGTTGCATGTTGGTTAAACTTTTGTACCCCATCTGTTAGGAGACTGATATGGAAATATTCCCAAATTTTGTGTTTTATGTTTTATGCGTTTTGATAATCATATTTGTGTTAAGGGCAAAAGGTTATTTTCTAAGTTAATGATACTATTTATTTGTTGATTTATTTAGGAAACTGGCAAGGTTTAATCTGGAATCACAGTGTTTTTATTAGTAGATCTGGAAGGTTTCACAGTGGATCATGATGACGAAAGGAAAGCCATTCTTTCTACGTCTTGGCTGTAAAATCACATCATTCAGAATCATAGATGTTGCCTGACATTATTTCCAACATAAGAAATATATTCATACTTTATTCTAACACAGATTGCATTCATCTGAATTCCTTTTGTAATTCTTTATTGTGCTTAAATGACTGGACAGCAGAATGCGAAGGGTTATGGCCAGAGTGATGACAAGGGAACATTTTGTTGCTTTGTTTGCCTTTTGCCATGTGCTCCAACTGAAACAAGCTTATGCTAAATTTTTCTTTGACATAGCATGAGTTAACTCTTCACATTGTCTAATGTGCACGATTTAGGTAATATTCTTATCGTACAATCTTAGGCTCCACTTTTTATGGGGCTCCTGTGGCATAGCCTCACTGGTGCAGGAGCCCAGTAAAAGGAGTCTTGGGAAGGAACAGAAAAGGAGGCCAAGTGAGGATATTCCCTTGAAGGCTCAGCCCTCTGATCTTAATGCTACCTTGCTAATGCGGAAAAAGGCGAATATGTATGACAAAGAGGATATACATGTCAGAGGTAGAGGGAATAAGAAGTAGGAGACCAAATTGGAGGTGGAAGTATGGGGTGAAAAAGATTTTGAGCGATCAGGGCCTGAACATACAGGAGGATGAAAGGCGTGCAAGGAATAGAGTGAATTGGAATGATGTGGTATACTGGGGTCGACATGCTGTCAATGGATTGAACCAGGGCATGTGAATTGTCTGGGGTAAACCATGGAAAGTTTTGTGGGGCCTAGATGTGGAAAGGGAGCTATGGTTTTGGTGCATTACACATGACAGCTAGAGACTGAGTGTGAACGATTGTAGCCTTTGTTGTCTTTTCCTAGTGTATCTATATACATGTGTATGTGGGTGGGTTGGGCCATTCTTTCGTCTGTTTCCTCGCGCTACCTCGCTAACGTGGGAGACAGCGACAAAGTATAATGACTGAATATTAATGAATATATGTTTTCCCTCATACTTATTTTCCACTTCTGCATCACTACAAAGAATGGCCTAGTTTGTGCTGATCCACTCGTTTTGTCATGTATAATGCAGCAGAACCAGAGCTTCATATCCACAGCCAAACCCCATAGACCAATCTGTAGTTTCCTCTATCATTTCATGTCCTGGTTCATCCTGTTAACAGCATATTTCCCCCTTCATGTCACAGTTCTCCAATCCTGACAGCATATTTCCTCCTTCATGTCACAGTTTTCCAATCCTGACAGCATGATTCCCCCTTCATGTCACAGTTCTCCATCCTTTCTCCCATGTATGTCTCTCACACTCTTCTGCATGTTCAGGCCTTGATAACTCAAGGACTAATTTACTCCTTCCTCTCAACTCTTGTATCCTTTTCCCCTTTGCCGCTTCCACTTCTGACACATATATCCTCTTAGTTTTTCTCCACCCATCCCTTCTGTATGTTTAAAACATTTCAGAACACATGTTCAATTTACTACCACACTTTTCTCCTACACTGGATGACATTAAAAGTGAATAATTGTATGATCTGAAGCTGAGAAAGAAGCTTACCGTGAAGGATATGAAAAAATACTGGTTTAGTGTAAGGATAGTGGATGGTCCAAGTGGCTTAACCAAGGAAACAGTGAATGCCAGCACTTACAAAGATTTGTGTCTAAATGATGATGTAAGAATTATTAGAGATTAAGGCCCCATGAGTGTAAAACTTTCTCCATGTAGTATACAAATAGGCAGTTATATACATAAATACATGCACCTGTCTCTTGCATAAAAGAATGAATACATTCCTGATAAAGTGGTCCGTTTAGTGATTGGCAAAATCTATTTTCTGATGGACTCCCATTATATAATTTGAGATGCATTCCTACAGAAAAACAATTTCTTCCTCAGTACATGATGAAAACAAACTTAAGAATGCAATAAAATAATTTTTTGAGTACATATGTGATGGAAATGTGTTTTGACAGAATATTAATGATAATAACAAAGTATATCAATGATAATACCTAAAACTGGGTACAGAAATTTTGATTAGAGTGTTTTCACCACTTACCAGATTACTCATATTATTTACCTACACCTTACACTGAATCTGGTCTTTGTTCCAGACGCAAAACAATCCATGTTTTTCATTACAATCTTCTGTGGCAAATTATGTCATAACACTTATAGGCATAATAGCCATAGCAATAGCTTTTGATTTATTTTTTGCTTTTAATTTCTATCATATGTATTGTTACCATTGTGAACTTGGCAAACACTGACACTTTTGAATTTGGTTAAGTTTTCCCCACTTTAAAATAAGTGCCACAGTGCCTCCAATGTCACATTAAATCAAATTGATTTGCAGCATTTTCTGCACCTCTGCTATCAAAAGCACTTCACACCCTTTTTCCAATCATCTTGATACTGTTATTGTAGATATGATGATGTTAACCTTGCCATCACAGAATAACCAGCAAAAGGTAGGTAGAGTGATAAAGTGAGCCAGGAAATGCAAACTATCAAAGTTAACACAAATTTACATAGTGCTCGATATCTGTTGCTTCACTTTTTATCAGTTTGCTTGTAAGGTGTTTGTGAACAAATCAGTAGACAACAGAAAAGAGTAAGTTTCAGTATTACATAAACAAACCCCCTAGAACTGTGTAAGTAAATGAAGTCCCTAAGTGAGTCTTGTTTTTGTGGGAAGAAAAGCTGGAAGAGCATTAGCTTGGAGGTAAAGTTAAAAGTTTTGAAAGGGCTCTGATGTAGTTCAGTGTGTATTGATATATCCAGAGCTTGTGGCTTGCCTGTTACATCAATGAGAACAAAACCAGAGCTTACATATAAAGTGAGCCACAATGCTTCCAGTGTGACACCTGTAAGTGTAATGAAGATCACTCATACCAGAGGTGAAGTTGAGGAGAACTTGGAGTGAAGGTTGGGTGTTTGGATCAAAAACTAAATAATTGTATTTTGTTTGTACCTAGTGTAATGTATTTTTTACTTGAGAAGAACTATTTTGAGCTGTATTTCTCATTCAGATACTGAGATTGATGATGTACCTGTATTGTACTGCATGCCTCTTGGCCATTTTTATTGTTTTTTGTGTGAAAATTAGATGAGAAGCTATCCCTGGAACAGTATATTCTGTATCCCATTATATTCTGCAGTAAAATGAGGATCCTGCTAAGTTATGTTTTCCAGGAATGCATCTCAAGGGTTAGGCACAGACTAGGTGTACAAGTCTTGCATCAAAGATAAAATTACAGGGAATACACTGTTAACGCTTTGACAGATATGTTGTTTTATATGGTTGTTTAAATGATATGCAAGATGATCACATTCTTCTAGTAAGTAGTATGTGCAGTGGCCTGGGGGCTGGCCTAGACTAATCATGCAGGATCCATTGTCCTTCTACAAGCATGATGAATACATCATCATTATCATCATATATATATATATATATATATATATATATATATATATATATATATATATATATATATATATATATTTTTCATACTATTTGCCATCTCCTGCATTAGCAAGGTATCGTTAAGAACGGAGGAGTGCGCCTTTGAGGGAAATCCTCACTTGGCCCCCTTCTTTGTTCCTTCTTTTGGAAAATTAGAAATGAGAGGGGAGGATTTCCAGCCCTCCGCTCCCTCCCCTTTTAGTCGCCATCTACAATATGCAGGGAATACGTGGGTAGTATTCTTTCTCCCCTGTCCCCAGGGATAATATATATATATAGAAGGATGGAGTTAAAAAGATTTTGAGCGATCGGGGCCTGAACATACAGGAGGGTGAAAGGCGTGCAAGGAATAGAGTGAATTGGAACGATGTGGTATACTGGGGTCGACATCCTGTCAATGGATTGAACCAGGGCATGTGAAGCGTTTAGGGTAAACCATGGAAAGTTTTGTGGGGCCCGGATGTGGGGAGGGAGCTGTGGTATTGGTGCATTACACATGACAGCTAGAGACTGTGTGTGAACAAATGTGGCTTTTTGTCCTGTCCTAGCGCTACCTCGCGGGGGGGGGGGATGCTGTTTCATGTGTGGCAGGGTGGTGACGGGAATGAATAAAGATAATATGAACTATGTGCATGTGTATGTATGTATATGACTGTGTATGTATGTATGTACATGTATACGTTGAAATGTATAGGTATGTATATGTGCATGTGTGGACGTGTATGTATATATATGTGTATGTGGGTGGGTTGGGCCATTCTTTTGTCAGTTTCTTTGCACTACCTTGCGAACGCAGGAGACAGCGACAAAGTATAATAAATGAATAAATATAAATGACAGCTAGAGACCGAGTGTGAACAAATGTGGCCTTTGTTGTCTTTTCCTAGTGCTACCTCACACGCGCATGGGGAGAGGGGCGTGCCATTTCATGTGTGGTGGGGTGGCGACGGGAATGGATGAAGGCAACAAGTGTGGATGTGTATACGTGTATATATGTATATGTCTGTGTATATATGTATGTATATGTTGAAATGTATAGGTACGTATATGTGTGTGTGTGTGGACGTGTATGTATATACATGTGTATGCGGGTCGGTTAGGCCATTCTTTCGTCTGTTTCCTTGTGCTACCTCGCTAATGCGAGAGAGAGCATCAAAGTATAATGAATATGAATAATTTATATTTATTATTTTGCTTTGTCACTGTCTCCCGCGTTAGCGAGGTAGCGCAAGGAAACAGACGAAAGAATGGCCCAACCCACCCACATACACATGTATATACATACACGTCCACACACGCAAATATACATACCTGTACATCTTAACGTATACATATATATACACACACAGACATATACATATATACACATGTACATAATTAATACTGTCTGCCTTTATTCATTCCCATCACCACCTCGCTACACATGAAATAACAACCCCCTCCCCCCTCATGTGTGCGAGGTAGCGCTAGGAAAAGACAACAAAGGCCCCATTCGTTCACATTCAGTCTCTAGCTGTCATGTAATAATGCATCGAAACCACAGCTCCCTTTCCACATCCAGGCCCCATATATATATATATATATATATATATATATATATATATATATATATATATATATATATATCGCTACCTCGCAAACGCGGGAGATAGCAACAAAGTATAAAAAAAAAATATATATATATATATATATATATATATACATATATATATATATATATATATATATATATATATATATATATATATATATGTATATATATATATCTTTCTTTCAAACTATTCGCCATTTCCCGCAATAGCGAGGTAGTGTTAAGAACAGAGGACTGGGCCTTTGAGGGAATACCCTCACCTGGCCCAATTCTCTGTTCCTTCTTTTGGAAAATTAAAAAAAACGAGAGGGGAGGATTTCCAGCCACCCGCTCCCTCCCCTTTTAGTCACCTTCTACGACATGCAGGGAATAGGAGGAAAGTATTCTTTCTCCCCTATCCCCAGGGAATGTATATATATATATATATATATATATATATATATATATATATATATATATATATATATATATATATATATATTTTTTTTTTTGCTTTGTCGCTGTCTCCCGCGTTTGCGAGGTAGCGCAAGGAAACAGACAAAAGAAATGGCCCAACCCACCCCCATACACATGTATATACATACGTCCACACACGCAAAATATACATACATACACAGCTTTCCATGGTTTACCCCAGACGCTTCACATGCCCCGATTCAATCCACTGACAGCACGTCAACCCCGGTACACCACATCAATCCAATTCACTCTATTCCTTGCCCTCCTTTCACCCTCCTGCATGTTCAGGCCCCGATCACACAAAATCTTTTTCACTCCATCTTTCCACCTCCAATTTGGTCTCCCTCTTCTCCTCGTTCCCTCCACCTCCGACACATATATCCTCTTGGTCAATCTTTCCTCACTCATTCTCTTCATGTGCCCAAACCATTTCAAAACACCCTCTTCTGCTCTCTCAACCACGCTCTTTTTATTTCCACACATCTCTCTTACCCTTACGTTACTTACTCGATCAAACCACCTCACACCACACATTGTCCTCAAACATCTCATTTCCAGCACATCCATCCTCCTGTGCTCAACTCTATCCATAGCCCATGCCTCGCAACCATACAACATTGTTGGAACCACTATTCCTTCAAACATACCCATTTTTGCTTTCCGAGATAATGTTCTCGACTTCCACACATTCTTCAAGGCTCCCAGAATTTTCGCCCCCTCCCCTACCCTATGATCCACTTCCGCTTCCATGGTTCCATCCGCTGCAGATCCACTCCCAGATATCTAAAACACTTCACTTCCTCCAGTTTTTCTCCATTCAAACTCACCTAACCAATTGACTTGACCCTCAAACCTACTGTACGTAATAACCTTGCTCTTATTCACATTTACTCTTAACTTTCTTCTTTCACACACTTTACCAAACTCAGTCACCAGCTTCTGCAGTTTCTCACATGAATCAGCCACCAGTGCTGTATCATCAGCGAACAACAACTGACTCACTTCCCAAGCTCTCTCATCCTCAACAGACTTCATACTTGCCCTTCTTTCCAAAACTCTTGCATTCACCTCCCTAACAACCCCATCCATAAACAAATTAAACAACCATGGAGACATCACACACCCCTGCCGCAAACCTACATTCACTGAGAACCAATCACTTTCCTCTCTTCCTACACGTACACATGCCTTACATCCTCGATAAAAACTTTTCACTGCTTCTAACAACTTGCCTCCCACACCATATATTCTTAACACCTTCCACAGAGCATCTCTATCAACTCTATCATATGCCCTCTCCAGATATATATATATAGCAATGGGGATAGGGGAGAAAGAATACTTCCCATGTATTCCCTGCGTGTCGTAGAAGGCAACTAAAAGGGGAGGGAGCGGGTGGCTTTTCCAAAAGAAGGAACAGAGAAGGGGCCCAGGTGAGGATATTCCCTCAAGGGCCCAGTCCTTTGTTCTTAACGCTACCTCGCTGACGCGGGAAATGGCAAATAGTATGAAAAGAAAAATATAGCAGTGGTCATTGTTTAGTGTATATGAAATTATAGAACAAAAGAAAAATACAATTCATGACTGAAGATAGCATCACAACTTAGATCGTAAATGTTTGCAGATAAGTGAGCGACTTCAGTGGCCTTCTGGTTCACCTTAGATGTAGGCTAGGGGACCATGCTGGTTTTCCCAAAGAGTTAAATTAACATGGTTTATGTTCATCTAAAGCTAGTTATGGCTTGTGAAGTGGATAGAAGCTTATAAAACATTTTAGTGAAGGCAGTAGAAAGAAAAAACAACAGGCAACAGAATTTAATTTTAGAATTTTTTTTATCATGTGCCCATCCTCAAAAGTCTCTTAAATATATTAACTTAATGTACCAACAGGGCGAGATACATTGATTCACTCTCTTACATTCTGCCTTCATCTATGTTGCTTTATTTGAATTTCTTTCTAGTTTTCAAATATTTCACCATGACTATACTAAAGCTACTGCATAGCTGAACCACTGCTGTAACGGTGCAAAGCAGGCATTTGATTGTACTTGAAAGCCAGCTTGGGACAGATTTCCAGGACATTAACTGACTTGGTCTGTCAGCAAAACAGAAAATGAAGACCCATTGCTCTTCACATTAGTACGCTCTTACCTCTTCTTCCACCATACACAGTGCTTCCTCTGCCCCTTTTCTCTCTTGCCATTGAATATACATAAATTTCATATCTATTTTTTTAAAGTTTACAATTACTTTACTAACACTTGTATAGCTAAAACAATAGAGTGGTCATTTAATTGTATCAAAAAGTCAGTTTACTGCTGAGACAGAGAAGTATGGGGTCATAAGGGTTTCAAAATTCTGTTATAACTAATGTCAATTTTCTGTTAAATGAATAAGTTCCCAAGCCAGAGTTACTTAAGAGCAAATTTCTTGTAATTTAGCTGCTGTTATGTGATTTATTGTGATTCATGCAGGTTTACATTTTAAGTACAAAGCAGTTGTCTTAAAATATCTCACAGCTCTGCAGATTTATGAAGTATGTGCCAACCTTTTGTAAAGCCAGTTAAGAATTAGTTTTTTGGTGATATACATTGATTTAAGATGACGTCAATACGCATGCTGTGTGGATGCCATAACATTTAAATGTATGTGTCATTGAAAGAAATTCATACATTTTTTAACAGACTCTTACTTTTTGTAGCTGCTGCTAGAGTATTCATAGAATTTCAAGTAAGATTATAAGTGCTGTCATTTTTATTTACATTTGTATGAAAAGGTTCAGTGCTAGGTATGAATACGAGCTCATATAACGTCAGAATTCAAGATATTTAAGAGTGCTTATGAAAAGAGAAGACAATCTGCTGTAATGAATAAACCAGTCAGTGCATGAAATATACGCAAAAACTGCCTTGAAACTTTGCCTTCTCAGAATTTGATGTTATGATTGTCATCATGTTCTACAAAGCCTTTTTTATTTTCATTATTACTTTTAATCAGTTTGTTACTGATTAGGAGCAGTGAAGTAACTAATATGATACCTAATCTGCCATGTCTTGGTGATTTTACCTTTATTTGATGATGGTGATTATCTGAGCATCCTGCCATTTCATTGTCTTCATGTTCATACCAACATTAGCCATCATCCATCTTGCATTACCATTATGCCATGCCTTTGTCATCTTTAATGTTGTAACTAATTTTTCTAAATGTTGGAGGTAGTTATTAATAGAATTCAGAACTGGTTTCATTTTTTACTTGGTGTTCAGAATTGATTGTTGGAATTTGTTCAGAATTCCTCAGAATATTTTTCCTGTTTAGAAATGATAATGAAAAAGTGTGGTTTTGAAAGTGTAAACTCTGAGATATAATATGATAAAATGGTGCAGGGTTTCATGTGTATCTTTTTATTGTAGCTAAATCTTATATTTTTTGAAATACTTATTTTGTTTTATGATGATATTTCTCTCTTAATGAATTCCAGTTTATCAGCAGACCATGCTATCTGATGGTCTTCTAAAGATCTGTCTATTTTTACATAGGAACTAGATTAAAACTTTATGTACAGCATGGGCATTATGTTAACATGTTATTTACCATTTAAAGGGCATTATTGATGACACAAACTGAAATTGACTTTACTAGTTGCTGTTGCCCTATATTATTTATAAACTTGGATACTGTGTTTGGAGGAATGTACACTGTTATCTGCCTGGGACGTTACATTGCAATAAATGATGCTTTTGTTCGAAATACATAGTGTAACCTCAAACCATTTAGCATTATATGATTTCTTGATTTGGCAACAAGTTTCAAACATTGTGATAAAGTGCTTTTAGCCATTTAAGAGCAAGTCACAGTATTTTAAAAATCTATAAAGCCATTAGCACTTTGTCAGCTCTTCTTAGGCATGTGAAGTGCAGCTGTTGCAGTGAACTCTGTGCTAGAATGAACAGTGCTTATAATGTGGAGGGCATTTATTCTGCATAAATGATAATGAATGGTCTTCCTGACTGTTTGTTCCTGTAGAGAATTTCTTGTGCTCTGAGGCAGCCAGTAGTATCTTTATATAATTAATTGCATGAATATATAGATTGCCTTTGTAAAACACCAAGTTAGCTTTGTTCTTAAAAAACCTCTGATTTCACTTGATGTGCCAGAGCATGTAGAGATGCCAGTTTACTGTCTGTTTGGTCATGATGTCTGCGATCACGGAGAAATTTGAATACGATGATGGATAAAGATTTCAGTGTCATCATTAGCTCCATTCTCTTTTTCATGGGATGGATCAGGTACATACAGCCTCTAAAATCACTTGCACACATCTTCAAACCATGCCCAGTATTTGTATGTGAAACATGGACTTCGACACAAATAAACGTGCTTCATACTTTTCCACTTTTCACACTGAGTTGATTCATCAAGTGAGACCAACAGTTTTTTCCAAGGTGCATGTGACCTTTGAAAATTTAGTTATCAGTTTAGAAAAGTATGTAGGATTTGTCTTGCAATGGAAGGGTTGTATTGTTGTGGATTGTATGGAAAGTGGAGTGATGGTATGAATACATATGTTAATGTAATGAGTGGCATCTTTGTTTGGAAAGAAGAGCAGTTGTAGTGTCAGCTCTGAAATTAATGTTTTAAGAAAAGCAGTGATTCACATATTATTTGAAATTCAAGGTTACCCTTGTCACTAAGCATTCTCAGACATATAAAACATAACATATAATTATCCCATGAACCTGTTTCATTAACAAAAGTACTTTATTTAGTCATCGTTTGTGTTAATGTAAAATGTACACATAAAAATCCATTAATCACTGATGATTGAAAAGACAAAATCATAGAGTATATGAGAATATTGGTTTAGACTGTGTAAGTGCATACATAATTCAGCAGCTTTATTTGTATGATACTTCAGCCATTATCAAAAATACCTCTGTAAATGTTCTGAATGTTGTGGTTAGATTTCTTTATACTAGAATGAGTGGAAATGTTACTCATGTATGAAGGAATTCACAGAAACTTTTGTATGTATATTTGGTATGTGAGACATGTCAGAGCAAATCATTTAATTTTTTTATAGCGACTATATACCTTTGTGGAAGCTACATCAGTGTGACAGTATCTCTGCAAATGTTTTGAATGATTCTGTGAGAGCTTTTGATACAAGAGTATGTGGAGACAGCCTTTCTTGTAATACAACATAATGCATGCAGCACCGTGATTTGATATGGGAGAGTGGATGTATGCATAAAGTATGAGATCATGAATCTTAGTATCTCCTGAAGGTAATCTCAGGTCTGTCAGTTTGTGGACTATGGTTCTGCAACTATTAATCCTGCCTAAATAACTTGTTTGGTTCACCAGACATCATATGCCTTAGCTTATTTAGAAACATACAACATTTCTAGTTTTGCTGAATTTTCACTCCAGTTAGGATTACTCCAAATATAGATAGCCTCTTTTGTTTATAGGTCACTTGACATAAACACATTTGTTCATTGAGGATGATTATTCAATGAATTATTTCAGTTTCAGATATACCATAAGGTTTCGAGATTCTGTATTGATGTGATCATTAATCATGCTTTTTGTCATGACTAATATGTTATATTGCCAGTGTTGTAAGTAACATGATTTAGATGTAAGCATGTCCCTTCATTAATTGGGATAAAGTGTTTCCATGCCATTGTTTTATTTTATTTTTCAAATGTAACATGATCTCAGAACAAATATTAGCCCATTACATCTTTATATATATATATATATATATATATATATATATATATATATATATATATATATATATATATATATATATATATATATATAATAAATAAACAATCACCATTTGTCACATTAGTGTAATCTTAAAACAAACTTATAAGATACATTGAAAGTAGGATGACATATATGCAGTAAGTTTAGTCAGGCAAGCATTGTAAAGTCAGTGTATGGAAGGGGTAATGACATGAAATTTTTTTTTAGAGGATTTCGTTCTTCTAAAATTGTTAGAAAGAGTGAGCTGGATGAATCTGATTAGATGATCAGAAAAATGGCCAGTCATATAACTAATTTCTAAAGTAACATATTGTCTTTTGAGACAAGCATTTTTGTCGATGCATTCTCAAATTAATCTTTCATCCTCATCTAATCTCGGGCGTACCTACTATGGAATAACAAAGATTTTATCCCCAAGAAAACATATGTTTGCCATACTTTTTGTTTTCATGACTGTACACAACTGAATTATTTATTTAAAGGAAAAACGTTATGTGTGTGTGCTTTAATTTAGAAATTTCTCCTGATGGTCTCAGACTTCATGGTAATCAGACTGTATGTAATAATTTTCTAATATGCTTTGAAACAGTATAACTTAGGAATTAAATTTCCCACTTACAGATTGCCATCTTGAAATTCAAAAAATTTTTGTAATGTTCATTCTCTTGAGCAGTTGTCAGTTAAGATATTGCTTTAATTATCAAAGAAATGGCAGTATTGATGAAATTGGACGGCAGTATGTTTCCTTACAGTTGATTTTTTATAATAATTTTTTAAGAAGATAGAAATACGCCGATGAAAACACCACCTTTCAACGATTATATACAGTACAAAATTTTAACCTTTTTCAGCAAGATTTATTGAAGATGCAATACATAATGATAGCTTGTGTTTGTGAACTTCTCTCTCTGTCCTCTTATTTCTGAAAAACCATGTTAGTAATCACAAGTTGTTTTCATCATGATCATCATCATCATCATACGTCGCCAGTATCATATTTCAATAATCATATTCATAGTCTGTATCAGACTTGTTATCATTGCTCACCGTGCCATCTTAATCAGTATAGTCATGATCAATATTGATACCAACAATGTCAGTGCTACTCTTTTTATTCAGAGTCATCATCATGTCCCAGTCACAGTCATCCTCATGTTCTCACCTGCTTCATCCCCATAGAGCATGTCCATCGCAATTGATCGTTGCTTGTCCAAGAACTCATCCCCTTAGTTGTAGGGGTAAAAACCATCATTCCCCAGATTTTTGTCATAGAACGATCGTTGTTCATATTTAAGTGTTCATTGTCTCAGCACTGTATATAAGGTGAATAATGAAACAGGGCTGAGCTGGACTCATGATTTTGATAAACACTTTACTAGGTAGTTAGGCAAAAATACTGCTTGTAAATAATATTTGTGTGCATAGTGGATGTCTGTATTCAGCTAATAGTATTGGAGCTTTACAATACACTTTATGTATTGAAATTTAAGATAGAGTGAAGCTGACCAGTGTCCAACATTTATAAATCATGAATCCTATTGGTCCATATTACATTATTGCCTCATGCTGAGAAATTTACAATAGTGCATTTGTGATCTCGAGCCACATATGCCTGTAGCCTCCAGCCCAGCAGGGTTTTACTGGCCAATGTATTCAGTATATAAAGGTAGATTCTATGAAAATGCCTTCCGTCTGAGCTAATGAATAACTAGAGAAAATCAGAAGGCTAAATTTTTTATCACGCAAAGTTCATTTTGAAATGTAATGAAGCTGAAGATATTTACTAGTAAAACTTTTGCTTTATTTCCAGACTGTTTACATTGTGGAGTCTATATGAATATATTGTAGTTACCACCTCCTAACTGATCCAGATCTGTGTTATAGTTAGTAAGTATGACAGCTGTGTGTGCACGGGTGTGACAGGTTGGTTGATGTATTAGGAAATTAAAATACATATGATGGTACTTTGGTGGACAGTAATGAGTGTATGTGATCTAAGAATTAGTACTATTGCAAAGCAGGACCTTTATTATCTCCAGGATATAAACAAGTTTTATATATTCCATGTGTTTATTTCATGGTTTGTATATATACGTATACAGAAAGAAGCACGAGTAGGGAATCAAAAGCAGACATGCTAGATAATGAAGGTCCTGTCTGAATTAGGTTGTAGATAATCTAGTTATTGTTAAACAGTGATATGAAGAATTTTTGTGTCTGAAATATTTTCACAGGGATAGGATACAGTTAGGATGGAAGCTACATTACAATATGTAATAACTATGGATTAAATACTTATACTGCTGTGGGTAAACCTTTCAACTAGTAAGCATTTTAGTGCTACCCGGATGTTTATCTGTTGTATATATATATTTATTTTCTATTTTCATTGGGGACATGCTATCTCAAATGAAACGATTCATGTTGATAATTGTTTCATTAACCTCAATCATAAGCCAGATCTAGTGTGCCATCATGTTTCCTGAAGAAGTGAACAGCATAAATTCATAGATTCAAAAGGAAACCTTGTTACTGTTAATAGTCTATTTCACTGATAATATGAAACAGACATTATCTGCAATGGGATTCGTTCTAGCAAAGTTCTATTGCAACCTGCTCATGAAATGAAGTTTTCAATGATTGAACTATGTCTTGTGATTTATAAAAGCAATCTTAATTTTGCAGAATTGTGAACATTGATAGTGAATTATAAATTGCACACATGTTTTATATTCCCTAGCTTGACTGATCTATTGTTTGGACATGTTCATTCTGTAAGTGAATGCAGTATCTCTACTGATTCTGACCATAAAACATATGTCATTATTTAAAGAATTGAACTCTTGTTAGTTGTAACTGAATGAAACAGTCACGAGAAATGAAATTATTATTTTCCCACTTTGTACTTGGACCTTGTAACAAAATACCATATTATTCAGGACTTGAAGGGATGGAAGGACTGAGGTGAATTATGCCTGAATTTATATTATTTATAGATGCATTATGATCTGTGGTTTGATGATATTACTGTAACTGATTCTAGGGAGGTTTTGGCATGAACTGGAGGCGAGCTAATTCCATTTCCTAATAAATGCACAACTATGGAAGGAGACGAACATCCAATAAATTAGACGGAAGTTATCATGGAAAATAGGAGAGATACTAACAGTATTGTCAAAACCTTAAGATCATAAAAAGAGGAATACACCACAATTTGGAAAAATTCAGTTAACTATTTTTGCTTGATTTGAAATACAAGACAAAGTTCAGTGGTAATGGAAAAAAGTGAATTGTGAAACAAATTTGGCATCCTAAATGGTGACTAATTTCTTGCCGTACAGTGAAATTTCTATAATCAATCTAGTATAAGAAGTTCCATGCTTTACGGTGAACTAACAGAAGTGTACAATAGCCTTAAGTGTATTACATTATGTCTAAGTTTGCCAAAGTATAACTGCCTGTAAGTGTATACAGTGTGTAAATACTGTACCATAGTGTTAAGAGTAATGCATTAGTGGACGAAGAGAGTGAAATGTTTTCTTAAGAATAAGAATTACGAAAATTTAGATTTACGAGTGCAGTATTATTTGGTCCAGGTTGGGTCTCATCCTCCTCACAATGCAAGACATCACTACAGTCTGCATCATGGTAAGTCATAATTACTGTATTTCATATTTTTATGAAGTTAATCACTTTTTGAAGTATGTAATAATTACAAACTTTTCATGAAATAGTGAATTACTGCACTGTTCTCACAGTCCCTGTTATCTTCCACTATCACAACCTTGAAAGGACCCAGTGGTATGTTGCTGTTTGAATTCCTTTGTAAAAGTTATAATAAAACTGTAAATTTTGATGTATGTTCGTGATTGGTAAATTCTGAAGTATTGGTTCTTCAATTAAGATAGAGCCCTGTGGATGGCTCATAAGGTACATGGAAGTGATTAAGAAATTGGGGAGGTAGTGAGAGGTTACTGGTGAGGTGGCCCAAAAGTGACTCCGGATGATAATTGTAAATGCCAGAAATTAGAGGATGGATGATCCAAGCATTTACATCTATAATTTGCATAGCTTCAAAGCTGTGAGGATTATAGGCTACATATGTGCTTCTGGAGATATCTCATCAAAACCTAGTATTGTTTGTACAGGCCCTGTTAAGTCGTTAACTTTGGGAAAGGAGCAGATCTAGATTTACTATACATCACATTCCCAACTCTGCGAGTAAAGTCGGTTTGGAACTTTAATACAGTTCTGAGAAATGAGACCTCGTTGATAATTTATACCTTATATAACCTCCTCAGTTTCTTAAGTTGGTTACACAGAACTGATTCTCGTATTCTTAAGAACGTGAAAATCCCAAAAGTCAGAAAATGGTCATTTTCTACAAGGATGGAAAGTGGTCCATAGTTTATCCATAACATTTGGGAGATGATGGTCAAATGCTGTGGTACTCGATGTCATCTCCCCCCCCCCCTTTTTTTTTTATAAACATCGATAACTAATTTAATCAAAACTTTGATAGAAATCTGGGTCTTTGCACGGTATAAGGGTATCTGCATCAGACACTAATAGTATGTTCATATACATATTTAATTAATCCCATAAAAGATTTTACTGCTTGGAGCTGCAATAAAAAAAATTTCACGTATTCCCTGCGTGTCGTAGAAGGCGACTAAAAGGGGAGGGAGCGGGGGGCTGGAAATCCTCCCCTCTCACTTTTTTTTTCTTTTTTTTTTTAATTTTCCAAAAGAGGGAACAGAGAAGGGGCCCAGGTGAGGATATTCCCTCAAGGGCCCAGTCCTCTGTTCTCAACGCTACCTCGCTAATGCGGGAAATGGCGAATAGTATGAAAGAAAAGAAAGAAAAGATGTAGGTTCTATCCCATAATAATCTAAGGTCGGATGCTCGATCAGCCGGTCTTTTATTTTATTTTATTGAAGTGCATAATTTTAGTTATTTTACACTAATATAAAAATCCACAGCAGGTACCATTAATACACTGGTGGAACATGATTTTTCGAGGGTCGTGGGTTGAGGTACTGGAGCAGTATTTTATGCGAGATATTAGACACTTAGGTGCACGCCTTCCTGTACGTAGTTAAATGTTAAACTCAACCTATTTGCCATCAATATTGTCGTCAGAGGATTTTCAACCAAACATCCTCTCCTAACCGTACCTACAATTGGGTTACGACTTCTAAGTAACCACAGATGGAATTACAATAAACTTTCGGTAAGTTTAGTCTTAGAAGTAACATGGAGGGTGTGTAAACTTATAGCCAGTCATTAAATTCAGATTATGTAACTATTGTCTTGGACCAGGAAATTATATTGCGAAGTGCGAGGGAGATTAAGATTATGGCTGATCATTCTCCTGATCGTTTGTTTTATGACTTGTGCAGCTCAGAAAGACCTGCCTTACATTGTTTTACTCATTAACAGTCTTCTGTAAAATAATCTTGTTTAACGACTTAGAAACTAATTCGTATTTTCAAGACCATACGCCAAAATGGTGAAGTGTATTCTTATTTTTTTATTTCGTTTCCCAGATTCTAACGCATCAAGCAGAACAGCTGAAGACATATTTAACTTAGCCCTGTTTAGAAATCTAATTGCATCTGAATCTTTTCTTTTTTAAATCGAATTGATTTTCGTTTCGTATTTATTTTTTATTGTTTTGATTCAACGGATTTTATTTGAATTATAGTATTAAAGACTTTCAAAGGTTATTTTCCACACCTGTATAGGTGTGCCTCCCTCTAGTATCTGAAAAACACACATGTAAGTTATATGATTCAACGAAAAAATTGAAAACTATTTTCAAGTTTTTTTTAAAAGCGTTAGAGAAAAGACAAAGTGACAATTTGATTTTTTCTATTTTTTTGACTCGTGGAAAGTAAAAGGGTCAACGTTCCGTCGTTGGTCGTTGACAGTCTAGATGTTGAACGTAACCCTTGCAGTGGGCAGATTTAAATGGATTTTTAGGTGATAGATGGCCTTCCCATGAGAAATTATAAGAACAATAGTATGTAGTGACGTTCTTGTGCGGTATATGCAGCACTTTAACAACAGTACAGGTGAGAAGTGTGTCTGTGTGTGAGTGAACTGTCATTCAAGTAGGTAAACAACCAACATCGTTTGCTGAAACATATACTGAAATGAGTTTACCTAAATGCTAGGAACACTGTAGCATTTCATTGTTTCTTGTGTAATGTAGTGCGAGACATGTAGTACCGTATTTGTCCGGGTAATGCTTGTGACCTCGCATACCATCCCCATGTTGTGATAAGAAGCCCCCAACTTGACGGGCCTGGTGTCACCACCTCATCAGAGGGTTTCAACAAGCTGCTGCCTGTCGTACGGAGAATTATCTCCCATCATTATTATTATTAAATTACTCTGTGTAATGATAATTATTATTAGATTACTCGGTGTAATGATAATTATTATTAGATTACTCTGTCATGATCATTATTATTAGATTACTCGTTGTAATGATATTTTTGCGACACAGAGCACAAGATTATTCCGGTGTAATAAAGTTTCGTTTGTTTAGACTGCCTTCATCACCAGCATCATTGCAATTTGTAGTTTTCTGAGACTACGTTGGTGTTGCTCCATCTCTTAACCTTATACAGTATATGTGTATTTATACATACCCTAACGGTACACAGTATGTGTTTATTAATAGATAGCATACTTCAGGTATAAATTGTGCATGTATGCATTTTTGTGTCTGCAGATAATTATTTACATTTGTCATCTGTTGTTATGCAGTTAAAGGGTAAACAAACTTGAATATTCATTGCCAAAGGTTTTCTCTGTTGCTTGTAGTGCTTCTTTGCTGCCCCTATGATATTAAGAGATAAGATTTTAGTCTCACAATGAATTAATGTAAGCAAAGGGAAAATTTGCAGAACTATATCCTAGGATTTTGATTAATTATATGATTAATCTTTGTGCCTTTGGATATATTTCAGATTGTAAATTTTTGAGATTGAGTACACGTGCACAGATAATAGTTACGCAGACATCAAATTTATTCTGAACTTTTAGTGAATTATAATGATTTCTTAAGCTGCAAGGTGTTTGATATGGTTCTTATGTTTCTAGTCTCCAGGTATGTCGAGTTACGGGATCTTGGAGGACGGAGCAGAAGTTCAGGGTAAGTGTTTTATATTCCATTGCAGTCACATGTTTTGTTCGTAAAGATGATGTGGAAAATGAACACAACGACTCCCTGAATGGCGAGGGAAACAGCTGTATGCATTGTGTGAACAAAGCTGTCTGACGCTTTTTTTTTTTTTGTTTTGTTTTAATCGCTGATGTATAGGAATAGCCAGCCATCAGAGATAAGATTTGCTTCAGATTTTAAGAAAGCGGTCATTATTACGCGCGTCAAGGTCTAGGCATCTTTGCAGTTATGCATAGGTTAGATTAGGTTTACTAACTTTTAATATCGAACTAGTTACTGAATTCTGAATCCTATTTTTGCCATATCCATACGATTGCATAGGTAACTTCGATAACAATATACCTGAAGGTTTTTGACGTTATTTGCTACAGAAAAGTAATGATCATGTTAATTCCCGTTCTAGTTGGGTTGCGAGAAAATAGAAAAGTTGAAGGCCCTTTGAATCACAACGCGGGAATTTGGCCGTCGTGAGAAGCAAATTTAAGGTCGCAGTAAATAGTCCTCTGCCTCTGACATTAAATAAAATCGGGATAATTTTGTTTAGACTATGTTAGTGAAATTTCCTTTTGCATATTTTTATTCATGTCAAGTGGACAAATTTATGATCTGGTGTCCACTTTTGGATACAAATTATTTGGTTTTTAAGGATTGAGGATGGAATTCACAAGTGCAAATGATACTCCGTTGTCATTGACTTTTTTTCTATTAGGTTTACGTTTTCGATTTCTTATATACTTGGTCAGACCTATAGGTTTTCCCTAGTTTCTCCCAGTCAGCATTAAGCGTGGCTGGACGTATGTAACCTCGCCAGCGTCCACACTTGTGCTCCACAGCTGTGCAGAGATGGGGCTGTCTAGATAGTGTTATTAGTATAGTGAAAGATGGGCTATTTTCCCTGATTCTTAGATGTCTTTTCCTCCTTACCTTGTCTAGCTTCACCTAGCCTACAAAACCTTGTAACGTAACGTAGCCTATCATAGTCATGAGCGAGTTGTTTTAGTCAACATAAACTTACTGAACTAAACCTGTGTTTTAGTCAACATAAACTTACTGAAGCTAAACCTGACCACCAAATAGTTCTCATAGCATTGCAAAAGGTCCTAGTCCCTTTCCTATTTTCTTTTTTATCGTTTATCTCTATGACAATTATGTTTATTTGATTTTTCTTACATACTCGTTTCTTCATACGATCCTTTACCACGCCTATAAGATTGTCTTAAAGGAATGGTGGCCTAGTAAGGATCATGTCATATACCCAAGGGTCTTGCTGTTTGTGCTGAAGGGTTTGGTAAATTCCTGGGTGAATCGAGACCACCTACCTGCGTCACTGGGGTAAAGTGGATCACGGAAGACGAGACGGGTGGGATTCTGAAGCCTTATGCATCGCATGTCATTACTGGCCTCCTCCTCTGTGTAAGCTACTGCCAGCATTGGCCTGTTTCTGTCGTGCGTATCATTTGTTTTATTCCTTGAGTATGATAGGAGTACATTCCTTTGGCAAGACAGTGCACTGGTCTCTCTCTCTCTTAGTCCTTTTTTTGAGCCTGTGAAGTACTTCAGAATTAATTGCAGTGTTCGAAGAAAAAAAAAAATGGAAATTGTGTTATGCATGGATTACACTTGACTGTGTGTGTTTGTGTGTGTACTGTTTAGGTGTTATGGGGAAGGAGTTTTACACTTGTTGCCCCATTTCGCAAACTTTTATTTGTGTACCAACTCTTAACCTTAAGTATACACATATACACACCCCTAGCTCACGGCAGTTACCCATTCATAGACCAGCCCCACAACTTGGTTGGCTGTGAGCTGGCTCATATGTTTTCATGTATGAGTGCCGTAGCTAGGCAATTATATGGACTGCTGCCACGCGGCATTGCTTTCGTGGACTGCTAAAAAAAAAGTTGGGGTGGGGGTAAAAGAAAACATTTATTTCCATAGTTTTATTGTGTATTAGGGTAATGTTCCAACATGTTCTCTTCTCGAGGTTCTAGAACTGTTCCTGGTCTGTCCGAAACTCATTGGAAGACAACAGATGATAGCTATAAATATAAAGTATTTGTATAAATCAAGAAATGCGTATAATACCAAAGGGTCAAACCTGATTGTGCCCGGAGTTTATGTGATTGATATTCACGGGAAAACATACACGCATCGTATCCACACACACACACACACACACACACATTACCAAATAAACAAAAGGTAAACCTAAATATTATAAATGCGATGAAAAAAATCTACCATGGTAACCATCTAACTGAATGTCGATAACCTTAACAACATATTAATATCCGTACTGAAACTTATCGAAATAATTCTCTAGATAACATAACACGACTAGCCTTAACTGACACTCCTGAGAGAAACGTGCGTATTCGCCACATTGTGTTGGGATCAGTTGGAGTTTTACAGTGTGATGTTTTTCATAGTGATGTCATGAGTTTTCATGTGCGCTTGATAAGTTTAATAGTCTATGTAAATCTAACATTAAGTGGGGCTAAAAATGTCTAAAATATTATTGTCTATACATCAGTGAGAATATCACTAAACATTTTAATATACAAATTTCATTTACGACGCTGAATTCTTTATGTAGTTTGGTCTCTATTGTCGACAAGACAAGGGACTATGTGAAAATAAATGACCCGAAGTATTGCCATTTCTTATGAGTGAAGTATTATAAGGCTTCCAAAGTAAGCTGGGTTCGTCAAACGCGTAATTTCAAACCATGATGTATGAGGTCATATTCATTGATCTGTTGCTGGGACCACGATCACACAACGATTAGAACAGCGAATTAGGGAGTCCTCATTAGGTTAGGCTACTGGGAACCTTACAATACGAGTTTAAGAATAAACTTTAAAAATATCACATGACAAGGAATATGATATAAGTAGTAATAAAGTTTTCCTTTTTATCTTTGTGGCTCGAATTCCTCGTAATTCAGCAGGTGGTAGTTACTTCATATGGGTTACCATCTGATGTTCTCTAATGAGTTGATTGTCTCATACGAGGAACTTTGAAACGGGATACCGTATACCTTTTCCTCATATTTAAAGTGGCTCTGGAGAGAATTTCTCAAATATGTATGTATTCAGAGCCGATTATTTACATGTTACCAGGAAGTACTTAGGATTAATCGAAACATCGGCTAGGATGATATAATTCATTAATACTAACTGCCGACTGTAATGTCTTTATCGAATTATCATGGATATGATTTTGCGGATAAATAGCCAGTCTTATCTCGGATACAAAGTATGTAATATTGAAAGAAGTGTTCGTTGACCATTATTTGTATGATAGGGTTTTGTTGATATACTTGGTTTCGGCTCTGACTGGTTTGTAGTCTTCTGTTATGTTCTCTTCACTGACGCCTGGCTGTTAGTGTGCTCGTTGGAGGGTGGTAATTTTGCTTTGGCTTTGATAAAATGAACTTATTCAGATGCATTAGATTGCATTTAAGTAATTGCTAGTTAAAGCAAAAACATTGTTACTTCAGTACGCACTTGAAAAAAATATATGTATATATAAAGATGCATATTTGCTGAAAGCTTGAATTACTGACTTAATACGCCACTGTTTGGACGGCATGAAACACCTTCCCGTTTAATTGCTAGCCTAAAGAAGGCGTCGTTATTATTACACTGGAAATCATGTACTGATGCTGCCATCAATTGTGTAGCCTTATATTACTTCATCCATGGTAATGAAAAGCATTAAGTTGCTTCCGTAGTTGTGTGAACGATGAAAACTAGAGTAAGGAATAGTGTACATCAGCTTTCGTGAACAGGCACCTGAAATTATGATCTACGACGAGACTTGGACTACCTAGTGGGTGCAGTGTTGGGGGAACTGTAGAGTAGCACAACTTCACAGCATCAAGGAATTCGTGATCTTTCGGAAGGCCCCTGTGTTAACGTTGCTAACACTGTAACCTAAACATTATTGTGAGTCTTTGTGGTCTGGGGGTAAGATATGTCGTCAAATACCTGTACGAGACAGCCTAGGCAGCCTGTTTGACCTGAGTTACTTCGCCTCCGGGGCTTTTTTTTTTCTTTTTTAAATAGTCTTCCTTGAAACACATTACAAATTCCCTGCCACAGACATCTTGAACTACCAACCATGGGGCTATGTAAAAGCGTAACATCAGTTTACAGTGTCCACTTTTAAGTAAGGGTGAATATTTGTCCCTTATACTACACTCATGAAAATTTAGGTGTGAAACAAGTAAACTGTCAAGTGATATTTGCAGGGACCTTGAAGTCGTTGTTATTCTGCATTGTTTCAACATCTAGGGCGAATTTCATTTTTTTCGTCTTCGGAGAGTTGGTTCACTTTATCACACTGAATTTGCCAGTTACACTAAGTTAGAACAAAGATGCTCATGTTAAGAGCGATTTCAAGATCCCCTCACATGGTAATGATACTTAATTTATACTTAAATGTATAAATTACTTTGCATTGTTAATATCACAACTAAGGTACCATAGATTACTATTAAGGCCAACATGAAGCAGAGGTAACGAGGAAGATAGAGAAGCGTCTTTGGTCACAGTTTATGATGGTTTTTCCTTACCTGCTTATTGGCGAGTAGTAAAAGCGGCAAGATAATTATACTGATGACTAGAGCTTATTAGCCCAACTTCTTGTATTGGCATCCCGTTAATTTGGCATACATTCGAACGATGGAATTTGAAAGTATCCGTGAAATAGTAACCATGACTTCATTGCCTTGAAGAAAAAACAAAATGATGTTGACCAGTACAGCAAGTTGGACTCGAACACGACCGGACGACAAGTTATGATGGTAGTACGGGCCTCGATTCAACTATCTTCTACCATAGTTGGTCGTGCATGAGGGTGGGACTGTTGTGCGCGCGTAAGAGGTTAATTTCATGGTACTGTATGGCGTTATTTGTATCAGATACATTAATTGGGAGGATGGTTGTATGTTTTTTGATCGGGCTACTGCGATCTGGGATGGTTAGTACATTTTGTCGACGCTTTTGGGAAGGTATTGTGGGAGTGAATATTTGTTAAGACAAGAACTGTATTACTGTCTCAAGCTTACCTCAGATCACTGTTCTGTTAAATGGAAATATAGTGCATACAAGGCCATACTTTGCTACTTACTCGATACGTACAATATATATATATATATATATATATATATATATATATATATATATATATATATATATATATATATATATATATATAGATTAATATGCTAATATGTACATACAAAACACTGTATAATCACAGGTGACAAAATTGGGAATCGTGAAGACTTGTAAGGAAAGCTAATTTGTTATGTCTTTGCGCAGTGTTCGAGTGAAACAAAGTAGAAAGGCTCGCGCGTGTTTGGCACGGTTGTACTTATTTCTCAGGCATGTTACCGAATGTAAACAATTTCAGTGATAAAGGATCTCGTTCCTTTTCGTGGAGACTCATTTTACCTCGAAAGTGGAATAATGTAAAATATTTCATTGCGATCATGTAGGAAATACTTTTTTTTTTTTTTTTTTTTTTAGAAAGTTTACTAGTTTTCTACGAGTTGGAAGGTGGTACATACAATCGGTGGGTGGGGGCAGTCTCAACTTTCTTTGTCTGACCAGATCAGTATTACTTTGATGGAATTACAGTGGGTGTGAACAGGAGGCTGGTTTTCTGTTTCTGTAATATGTTAACGATTCTGCCTTAGAATTTGTGCTTGACAACAACAACGACAAAAATGTAGCTCTCCCCCCCCCCCCCCCCCCCCCCCTTCTTCCGTAAGTAATGTGGTTTTGAAGCCAGCATTTTTTTCATTTAGTTATTTGTTAGTACATTCTAGTTGTTATCTCTGGGTTAGAAACAGTCAGAAGCATTTGTTTAATTCTCTATATACAATGTTATTGATGTATGCGGTTTAGAATAGCGATCGCAACGGGGAATATGATTTATACTTTCAATTTTTCATTCGCGAGTGAAAATAAGGAAACATTTAAAGGATTAGGTACAGTTATAGTGATTACATCAGTGTCAAACTTTCCCTGCTCTTTCACAATAAATATGCATGGAAAGATTAGGTAGGTAGGTCGGTCCAAAGTGTATCAGCATATTTATTACCGTATACTAACGGTGTTACCGGACTCCCCCTGCAGGTGTGAGAAGTCTCCTTGGGCAAGGCTGTATCATTGTCAGCAAACACAAAGGAATGTAGTCTTGTCAAGAACCTTCTCGCTGCAAAGGAGTCCCATCATTTTTTTAATTTGCTCCTGAGTGGAGTGCAGCCACGAAGCTGCACGAACTCTCTGAGAGGGGTTTTGAATGTGGCTTGCAATGATAATGTAACTGAGAATATGAATGAAAACCGTCTGTGATTTGTAAAGAAATACGGCTAATAGAAAAAAAAGTACAGTACAAGAGGCTATAAATATTTCTTTATATATCAAAGACTGGTATATAATTATAACTACGTTGTTTTCTCTGTTAACCCCAAGAGCACAAGGGTACGACCCTTGAGGTGGATACGACCCTTGATTACAATGATCTTGTCCGTTGACCTAATCCTAAAAAGCCAGGCCCAAGGGTCTTACCGTCGTGCTCAAGGATCGTGCTCGATATTAAATATTTGTGAAGGTCGGGACACAGTCCCTTACACTTAAACATAAGAGTGTTTCACCGAGTGACGTTCTGAGTATGAACCTGTGCATCTTTTGTGAAGTGTAGCTCGGTTTTATCCATAGGGGACACCTGACTGAAGGCAACAGTACTTGTGCGAGTTACCAAGCAGTGACGGGCTGAACACGCACACCTACAGAAGAGAATCTCTGGCAACGATATGGTTCATTCATAATCACTTTTTTTGTTTAGCTCCTTGAGCGCAACGATACGACTCTGGGTATGATGATGATGATGGCCATTTCGACTCATTGCCAAGTATCGAGTCAAAGGTCACATGATCGTACCCAATGTTCGTACAGTTGCGCTCGGGAGATTATGAATATATTTACTTATGTATATATATTTTGTCATGATGGAGAACCATTTTTATTACGTAGTGATTAGGGGATACAATGCCCTTTATAGATATGCCAGAGACTTGAAATTGTCTCAGTGATAGGGTTAAGATGCGGTTTTTTAGGCTTAGTATATCACGACATTTGAATCCTATGTAGAATTATGTGTGCTGTTATTGCTATCACAGTGTACATATAACTTAAAGACCACATTATATATATATATATATATATATATATATATATATATATATATATATATATATATATATATATATTCAACAACAGGGAATGATTAGCCCATTATAACCTGATTACGGGCAGAAAGAGAATGTCAGCCACGTGAATATGTAATGATTACTACACACTATACAACGGGGGGTTGGGGAGGATGTATATGTAGGTGGGTGGATGCTGGCCTCACCATCAGCGGCCAGGTCTGACGTCACAAGAACGGCATCACTTGCCCCTTGTTCTGGGACGAACACCAGCGTCACCATCAACCTCCTTGGTTGATATCTCGTAAGCTCACTATCTCCTAGACACTGATGTAAGCTTAAGCTTACTATCACTTTAACACTGATGTAAGCTCACCATCACCTTAACATTGATGTAAGCTCACCATCGCCTTTACACTAATGTAAGCTCACAATCACATTCACATTGATGTAAGCTCACTACCCCCTTAACATTGATGTAAGCTCACTATCACCTTAACTGATGTAAGCTCACTATCACATTAACACTGATGTAAGCTCACTATCACATTAACTGATGTAAGCTCACTATCACCTTAACTGATGTAAGCTCACTATCACATTAACACTGATGTAAGCTCACTATCACATTAACTGATGTAAGCTCACTATCACATTAACACTGATGTAAGCTCACTATCACGCAGGGATTGACGCGTCGTTGTTAGCTCACTATCACGTCGTCGTAAGTGATGATGCATCGCTGACGTCGGTAGCTGTGGTCACAGGTTGGCTCCAACACGTCGCTGTGGGAGTCGCTGGCGTTCCCCGGCCAGGGGGAGGGAGGGGGGGATCCGAGGCTTCGGCGAGAGGGACGTGTTTGCACGCGCGGGCGTCAGTCGCGTGGCACACGTACTTATGGGGTCTTGTCGTGCGGGGCTGATTGGCAGTAGACGTAAGGGAGGCCCCAGGACCCGCGGGGCCAGTACCGCAGGACGGGGCGCGACTCGGGCACGTCCTGCGAGGCGTGGAAGTAGCAGAAGAGGACCTGCGTGGCGTAGGCCGTGATGAAGATGAGGACGTGCCAGAGGCCATGCAGCACCGTCAGGTCCAGGGCCTGCCACATGGCACACAGGAACCGGTCGCACACCCAGGCCGTGGCCGCCAGCACCAGCGCCGCTAGGGTCACCGTCCCCAGCCGCGTGACTCTAGGGTCCCTCGACGCCCTGATTTCCACGACCAGCATGGTCACCGCCGGCGCCCCCACCAGGAAGAGGGCGTAGGCGTTGATGGCAGGCTGAACGAAGGCCGACGCCGTGATGAAGACGGCTAGAAAGGCCATGAACGCCGCGTACAGCTGCTGATTGGAGCGCAGGAACTTGGGCCGGTACTGGACGGGCGTGAAGAGCGTGTAGGACACCATCTGCACCCACAGAATGGAAAGCTCGTCCAACAGCTGGCCCAGCAGCGACAGGGTGGCGTGGAAGTAGGCTGACGAGAGGCCGATGACGACGAAGAACATCCAGACGACGTGTATGCCCCGGGAGACGTGTCTGGCGTAGCTGGCCCATAGGCGCGTGCAGGCTGCCGGCACCACCAGGAAGAGCACGTTGCTCACCGTGTTTACGAACTCGGCGATGTGCGGCGTGACGGTGTAGTTGCCCTCACACCAGTCCACGGGCGAGGTCCCGGCGCCTACCCACGGCAGCAGGAGGCTCCCGGCGGGAGTGGCCATCCCTCAGGCTCTTGACTACACCTGCAACCCAGAGAGAGAGAGAGAGAAACACAACGTTAGTCAGGACTCAGAAACTGGGATAAAAGACGTCTTCAGTGTCGTGTGGTATTGGCGCCGTGGCTGCCAGTGCGAGACGTGTCGGTATTTTGAGCTAAAGACCTGTATGAACTGTATATCCTCCATATCTTACCAGTGCTGTATGGCGTATTTTGTGTGATTTTGCATGAGTGTTAATGTACATACCATCACCAGCGCAGTGTGTTGTACATCAGAGTGAAAGACACGGTATGGTGTTGTACTGTATGTTGAATTATTACTATTGTATGATGTAGGTCACTACAGGATTATATGGTGTATGATAATTTATCATTACTCTATGATGTATGAGTGTCGGATGAATCAGCACTGCATGTCAGTATACCCAGTGTGTATTGTAAAGTCATGAGATTACATTCTCTCTCTCTCTCTCTCTCTCTCTCTCTCTCTCTCTCTCTTCTCCCACCTAGTGTCCTTGCTACAGTCCACGTTGTCTTTGTTCTGTCCTTGTTTATGTGTCTGTAGATCTATTTCATTTGGAGTCTTATATATATATATATATATATATATATATATATATATATATATATATATATATATATATATATGTATATATATATTTGAAAAGATCACACTTAAGCTCGTGATCAAGTATATTCAAGTATATTCCTTTCTGTCCACGGAGAAATGAAACGGTAAGTTCCCAAGCGCACTTTCGTGTAATGATCACATCAGGGAAGATACAAGAAAGAAATGGCGTCCTAGCAACGTCTCTTCGTTGTATATCAACTGACTTATATTTCTTTCTTGTATGTCCCCTGATGTGACCATTACACGAAAGTGCACTTGGGAACTTATCGGATTAACTTATTTTCATCTTTGTCCCAAGTTATTTCTGTCAAAAGGTTCAGCAAAACAACGAAAATAGTTAGTCGTGGGACCCCATTTCCTAGGGGTGTGTGTGTGTGTGCAGTAACCTGTGGGTTCCTGCAGGTGAGGCTGTCTGTCTCTGGTCTTATCTATTAATAACTAAGGTACTTGTCAGACTCTGAGTTAAAAATACTTTAAGAGAACTCACCGGTGTGTGTGTGTGTGTGTGTGTGTGTGTGTGTGAGAGAGAGAGAGAGAGAGAGAGAGAGAGAGAGAGAGAGAGAGAGAGAGAGAGAGAGAGAGAGATTATCTATTCATCTTAACCTTCTTGGACACATGGGGCGGGAATTTAACACTCATGGTGCCCCCAGCTTTCTTAACATCCAGTTCTACAATACGCTTTTAAATCTTCCAGTCTCCAGCTACATCATCCGTGCTTATTAAACATCCATCACCATAAACCCTTCCACACGTCCATCCTGACGCTTCTCTTCCCCCTGTCTTTCCATATTAAGTTCTCTGGCTCTAGAATGTCATTAGGTTTTTCCACCAATACATTTTGTGATCACCACGGCGCAGTTAAAGAGTTCGAAGGTGTTAGGTTGGTTTAATAGTTTATGATCTATCCTCCTCCTCCTCGTACATAACGGCCACGTCAAGGACCTCTCTCTCGTACACTAGTATTATATTGCTTTCTCATTTCTCTTATCAAGCCACGTGTTTCTCTCCACACCTTTATGAGTCTCCGTTGCATTGTGGCTGGTGTTGCAACCCCCTCTCCCGCCAAGCCCAGTGTCACGGCATTACGACCCTCGATCACGACGGCCTGACAATTAAGGGTCGTACCCGCCGTTCTCGAGGGTCGTAACGTCGTGCTGTCGTGCTCAATTGGTTAAGCAATTTCCACGCCACATGATGGCTCCTGTCTCTGCAGAAATGCATGGGAACGTGCTAACGTCTTCTATCATTTCACCCACGATTGCCTGTCGTTCATATATATTTTCTAAACATCCATCGTACATATTGATGATGCCGAATTTACCAACACAGCCTTAAATTGCATGCTGCTTGCTGATTGTCAACACTTTAATTACTTCATTGTTGGGTACCGTAACACAGTTTACTCAGCGCCAGGTTTAGTGACAATTTAAGCTTTTTCCATAATTCATAATTAATTATTGGCACACATCAGTAGTTTATTGTCAGTACATAAAGATATAAAAGCTTTCCTAAATCTTCACGCCAGGATTCTGAGTTGTCACTCAACAAAAACGGTGTTACTATTACCATTGTTTTAATGTCCACTCACTTCCTTTGTCTCTCATTAACTTGGTAACTTTATACTTTTTCTGCCACCTCGTGACGTGCATCATTTCTCCCCACAGCTTGGCAGTCGCGTGGGCCCACATTGATTTTCACTTCAGATTTTTTTTGTCTTATTATAAACGTTGACTTATTTAGCCCAATTTCACTTCGCACTGTCCACCAACGACCACTTCTTTTTCGACTCACTCTGGTGCTCTGTACTCGCTGTCCGTCTCTTGTTTCCCTCTTAAGACTACTGTGTGTGTGTGTGTGTGTGTGTGTATGTTGCACAGTGTTTCCAAGATTTCGTCGTTTTTTGTAAGTTTTCATATACCAACCTTTTTGGTGTAATTATAAATACTTTAATTGCGTTATTTGATATTACAATTGTACCAGTATGTTAAAGATAATTGCTTGTATTGTAATTGTACATGGGAGAATGTCGTCCTTGACAGTTTCATGTTTAGTCACGAAGTTAAATATGAAATAATCGTAATCCTGGCAACACCAAATGTCACCCCTTCCTCCGGGACAGATGACGTCATCAGATCTGGGCGTGACTCCACCCCTGACGTCATTTTCTTGCCACTCATTGTTTCTCAAACATTTATGTGAATTATCGTATTTTCTTATTTTTCTTTAGAAATTAGAGTTTTACTGATCAAGAAAGACAACTCATGGTATGGGGAGCAAAATCCTCAATGATATCCGTGAATGAGATACAGAAGCTGACAGGAAGCTGGTGAAGTTGCCGATGTTCGTCAATAATTTCCCGGAAACTTGTGTTGCCGAAGCCATGTAAATTATTACCTACAGTTTTCGAATTTAACTGTATGCAGATTCCAGTCTATTATATAACACATGTATATCAGTTCACAGAGCGAATCTATTTTCTCTGAGACACAGATGAGAAAGTGATTGGTTCTCAGTGAATGTAGGTTTGCGGCAGGGGTGTGTGATGTCTCCATGGTTGTTTAATTTGTTTATGGATGGGGTTGTTAGGGAGGTAAATGCAAGAGTTTTGGAAAGAGGGGCAAGTATGAAGTCTGTTGGGGATGAGAGAGCTTGGGAAGTGAGTCAGTTGTTGTTCGCTGATGATACAGCGCTGGTGGCTGATTCATGTGAGAAACTGCAGAAGCTGGTGACTGAGTTTGGTAAAGTGTGTGGAAGAAGAAAGGTAAGAGTAAATGTGAATAAGAGCAAGGTTATTAGGTACAGTAGGGTTGAGGGTCAAGTCAATTGGGAGGTAAGTTTGAATGGAGAAAAACTGGAGAAGTAAAGTGTTTTAGATATCTGGGAGTGGATCTGGCAGCGGATGGAACCATGGAAGCGGAAGTGGATCATAGGGTGGGGGAGGGGGCGAAAATCCTGGGAGCCTTGAAGAATGTGTGGAAGTCGAGAACATTATCTCGGAAAGCAAAAATGGGTATGTTTGAAGGAATAGTGGTTCCAACAATGTTGTATGGTTGCGAGGCGTGGGCTATGGATAGAGTTGTGCGCAGGAGGATGGATGTGCTGGAAATGAGATGTTTGAGGACAATGTGTGGTGTGAGGTGGTTTGATCGAGTGAGTAACGTAAGGGTAAGAGAGATGTGTGGAAGTAAAAAGAGCGTGGTTGAGAGAGCAGAAGAGGGTGTTTTGAAGTGGTTTGGGCACATGGAGAGAATGAGTGAGGAAAGATTGACCAAGAGGATATATGTGTCGGAGGTGGAGGGAACGAGGAGAAGAGGGAGACCAAATTAGAGGTGGAAAGATGGAGTGAAAAAGATTTTGTGTGATCGGGGCCTGAACATGCAGGAGGGTGAAAGGAGGGCAAGGAATAGAGTGAATTGGAGCGATGTGGTATACCGGGGTTGACGTGCTGTCAGTGGATTGAATCAGGGCATGTGAAGCGTCTGGGGTAAACCATGGAAAGCTGTGTAGGTATGTATATTTGCGTGTGTGGACGTATGTATATACATGTGTATGGGGGTGGGTTGGGCCATTTCTTTCGTCTGTTTCCTTGCGCTACCTCGCAAACGCGGGAGACAGCGACAAAGCAAAATATATATATATATATATATATATATATATATATATATATATATATATATATATATATATATATATTGCATTCAAAAAGAGGCCAGGTTGTGGTGAGGGAAGTGTGGTTCCGGTGCATTACGCCAAACAACTAGAGAATGATTGTGAGTGAATAAGGTCGTTTTCCTGTTTCTGGTGCTACCATACTAACACGGGAAACCGCGAACGTGTGTATGTGTTTGTGTGTGTGTGTGGGGGGGGGGGGTGTAACCTTCCTTTCCTAACCCCAATTTAAACTATCTATCTCTATCTATCTATCTCTCTCTCTCTCTCTCTCTCTCTCTCTCTCTCTCTCTCTCTCTATATATATATATATATATATATATATATATATATATATATATATATATATATATATATATAACCTAGATAATACTTTGTATGACAACAGTTAAACTACTTACAAAAGTAAGGTACCAGAAATTGAAACACCTATACTGGATAGATTATACCATTTGAATTCCCCAAATGAATTACAAAGAAAGAAAAATGTCTTTTAAACGGACATAGCGAGTCAGTGTGACCCAGCAAATGCTACGCTCTGCCGACCCCGTGTGTAATGGGAGGGTTGGGGGTAGTGGGGTCGATAGCAGCTTTTGTCTTCTGTGACCAGTGTATTGATTCCAAGAACAAATACTAAGAAAAAAAAAAAACGCTCATCATAAGTATTTACTCTTGTTGCCAGAAGCCACTATACTTGATTTTGTGCTTGTAATATATATATATATATATATATATATATATATATATATATATATATATATATATATATATATATATATATATATATGTTTTTCTTTCATACTATTCGCCATTTCCCGCGTCAGCGAGGTAGCGTTAAGAACAGAGGACTGGGCTTCTGAGGAAACATCCTCACCTGGCCCCCTTCTCTGTTCCTTCCTTTGGAATATATATATATATATATATATATATATATATATATATATATATATATATAATGATGGTTATATAACTGTATGATAATTTGTTTAGGCTTTGACAGACTAATATGAGCATTAACAGCTACAAATAACCACATTAATAAGATGAACTCTAGTGACCCAATGCAAAGCGAAATACTGATTTAACAGTCTACAAATAGAGTGGAAATGAATCTGATTGCTGTGGCCAGAGCGAAAGATCAATCTGATAGCTGAAGAGGAAGGAATAATTTGATTCCAGTTACAAATAAGGTGAAAAATTATTCAAATAGAGGTGGAGGTTGAATTTACCACCTGTATGTAAGGCCAGAGGTTATTCTGATAGCGAAATGCAAGGTGACTAATTTACTAAGTAGAGGCAAAAAAGGTTAAAAAAAAAAAAAAAAAAGCTAGAGACAAAAGAAGAAAGACCTGACTAAGAGAGAGAGAGAGGGGGGGGGGGGTTAATTCTACAGTACAGGCAGACAAAAAGAATAATTTGACAGCTGAAGACAAAGTGAATGATTTATGTACTGGTTACAGTCAGACTGACATTAGTTCACAACCATCCATCAAAGTGAAGAATTAATTCAACATTTACCGCCAAATTAAAAGATTAATTGACTTGCTACACGCAACGGTAAACGTAAAAAGATTATTATGCTGAGTACATGCAGAAATATCAATTTACTGGTAACACGTAGACTAGCCGCAATTGAGAGATTAGTGTACTAGCAACATATACACTTTAATCTTAATGATAGTTTGATTTATTAATTGAAGCCAAAGCAAGAGATTAATATGGTACGTGATTTTCTCCACACAGCACGGTATGACATTATGTTGCAGTTGTGACTATCCCAACAATTTGCCAATGAATTATTTTCGTCTGTAACTTTGTTTAGCTTACTCGTATGAAATAGATTAGGTAACTTCTAGCGTTGTTCAGTGTCATGGTATAAAAATCTTGGACCTATTAAAATTTCATGGCAGGAACGTTGTGTGTGTGTCTGTTGGCACATTTATGTACGTAATATGCATATATGGACGTGTATGAGGTTTCCTACGGGTGTAAAATATAGCCAGTAATAACGGCTCATGAAATGGTTGCCAGACAACACAATTAGATAACGAAGGGCCTGCCAATGTACCTCATCTTGAATGCAGAACGTGTGACGTCATTATACGAGTGACGCACACTGATGACGTGCCTCAATTCAAATGTCAATAGTTGCCATATTTTGAACTCGAGTTGACATTACATTTTATTTTTTTTTTTTTTTTCAGTCTGGGGCTCAAGCTATCCACTAAAAACACTTATAGTTAACTAGTACAGACGTTGAGTGATGGGGGTAAGGATGTCTCTTGTTGGACACGAATGTAATGTGTTGAAATTAGTCGGTAACTGCACATGCTGTTGATGTCTTCCTGATGATGAAGGCCAGTCACTGTGCTGGTCTGGTCTGCAGATTAGCTCGTGTCGCACCGTAGAGTAATCCTGTGTAGATAAGGATGAGGCACGTGATGCTTTATACATATACACATGCAAGAATATATATATATATATATATATATATATATATATATATATATATATATAGAGAGAGAGAGAGAGAGAGAGAGAGAGAGAGAGAGAGAGAGAGAGAGAGAGACTATGCAGATGAGTTATATTTCACCTGGCAGTGGCATGTTAGTTTTTTCATACATGGGATTATCATTGACAAGTCTCTCTGTCACGGACGGCTGCGCTCCCTCGGTCTCAAACTTTTTTTTTTTTCCCTCACGGATGGTGTCTCCAGCGGCGGCGCTCCCCCCCCCCCCCCCCTCCACTCCCCCCATCCTCTTCCCATGGATACGGACGCTTCCACTTTCTCACCCCACTAGTCACGTACAGCTTCCCCCCGGCCTTGTGTTACGTACATCAAATCCGTCTTTTTCAGTCACGGCGGATTTTTGCCCTGATCACGTCCATTGTCCTTTAGCTACGCACGCCTTCCCCCTAGTATTTTACTCTCCGATAGCCACGGACACTTCCAGAGTCTCGTACGCTTTCCTAATGCCACGTACGTTCTACCCTGCTCATATGAATTCTCCCCTGGTCACGTACGCTTTTCCCCGATCACGTAAATTTTCCCCCCTAGAAATACAACTTTTCACGTACATGGCTCTGTGCTCATAGTCACACACAGCCTCTCGTTCCCCCCTCAGGTACATTCCTCCTTCCGTGCATGTCTTTTCCTACCTCCCCAGCAGGAGTCCGTGACTGTGAGCGTCCTTGAGGCGAATCCCTCACCGGCACGTAAGGCAGGGTATCTCAAGGTCCAATGGAGCAACTGTATTCGTCCTGTCGCCCCACAGCTGGGGAGCCTCACTCCCAATATACTCCTTCGGTAGGGAGCCTGACTGCGAGTGCTCCCTCCTGTAGTGAGTTATGCCGCTCAAGTCCACCAGTGTTGAAGGTGCCAGCAAGTATGATACCCTCACTCGCCTCAAGAAGGTATGATAATGATACCAGGAACACACACACACACACACACACACACACACACACACACACACACACACACACAGCGTCACGTAAGCATAACTCAGTTCACAGTAACAGCGGTCGATCATTCTTCAAAGTCTTGTCTCAACTTGGGTACCCGCGCCGTGTGTGTGTGTCTGTGTGGAGGGGGAATACATTACTCTTGGCTACTGCTGTGATCTAGTCCATAGTTATGATTGACTCTGCCTCGTCATTTATGTAAGTGAGGTTTCCTTTATGATTCTTGTTTTGAAAATGAAAGTTGAAATAAAAGTCTTGCTTTCATAATTAAATCGATGATGCGGTTCAGTAAAGATTTGCATTCCCAACATTAAGACCCCGTGGTATATGATACGTATTATGAAAAAACTAATCGAAAATGAATATGGAAAAAAAAACTTACCCACACACAAATTAAAACAAAAATATTTCGTACAAGAAAAAGAATCTGATATGTACAGATTTGTCGCGCGGCGTCGTAAAGAAAATGGGAATACGTGAGTAAGAAGTGTGGTATTCCTGGTGTAATGATTTTTGGTCTACCGTTCCTGTCCTGTGATAATAACAACATATTTGTGAGTTATGTTCTTGTGTCAGTCCAGAGGACTCACATACACAGCTCTAAATGTTATATATATATATATATATATATATATATATATATATATATATATATATATATATATATATATATATATATATATATACCCAATGTCGTAGCTCACCAGTCCCATGCCCCTCTCCATATTTTCTTGCCTTACACATCAGAGAGCATTTCTTTCTCGTAACACGAACAAGGGATATATACTAGGCAACAGCCTCGCGTTTTGGAGTGTGCTTCTGAACTTGGGACTCTACTTGCTCGCCTTTTCCGCAAAAATAAAAGAAAATAAAAACTTTGGCTTGGGGGGGGCATGTATAGTGACAGTCTATCCCAGACGAGGACGATCGCTGTAACCCTTCTATTTACCGTCTTTTGCTCTTAAGGTCCACTATCGTCGGGTCGTCCTCTGTGAGAGACTGGTATATCGTATGATGTTGACCGTTGATGTATCGAAAGCTCTTGGGAGAGGGATGGTTGTGATACCAGGAAGGACCAGCAGCCAACACCCGAGCCAACCGATGGCATTAACCCAATTGACAGTCAACTGGTGACGCCGGACGATGATTGGCATCAGGATCTCGTCTCCAGACTTCCCTCTCTTATCTTCCCATCCTCATCCTGTCTGTCGCCGTAATGGTTGATGGCTCAACATCTCCCTCTTTCCCCCCCTAACAACAGTGGTGTCCCCTGGGGCTGTCTTGTCTCGTACTCTCTCTTTATCATTAACGATACTTCTTTCTTCATCAAATGACCTACTGCATCCACACGTTGCCGACACAACACTTGTCTCTATTCCTCCGCTTCTTTCAAATTCACTCCGTCTCCTCTTTCTCAGTGGACGCCTCGCCCCCAACACAACTGTCTCTTTCAACTTGGGTTGGTTTTCCTCTAAGGGACCAGCCACACAAACCTGGTCCAGGCTTAACGCTTCTGAAACCCGGTTTGTTCCCATTACTCATTTCTAAACCCCACACAGCGTTCCTGTTTCCCTCAAGACGGCTCTCTGATTCCACCAGTTAACGCAATAAACGGATTTAGTATCACAGAAATATCGGATCTGTCTCGGAAACCCCCCCTCACTCCACAAAGAGCCAAAGCTCGGCCTCTATGAAACCGGAAATTCTGTAGGGATCGTTACGCTCTGGTGTTAACAGTTGTTCCGTGTATACAAACGATTGATCCGTTCTGTGTCATGCAAGGTATAACGACGTCCACGCTGTGAGTCATGCAAGTTGTTGTATTGCCGTCCAGCTTCTGTGTTGTGTAAGATATAATGACGTCCAGGCTCTAGTTTCGTGCTGGTTATAACAACGGTTCTGGTTATGGCTCTGCTTACTTTGACGGGTATTTTACGTCACGGAAGCAGAATAATATGGCTCTGTGTCACGGCAGTACTGTGACGTAATTTTAATGTACAGAGGTGTACAAGAGCGTCAAGGTTTTATGTTATGTAGGGAGGTGAACGGCAGTCTCGACGTGAAGGTTTTGAGACAGTAAGCTATGTAAGGGTTGGCACCTGACGTTTGTAAGCACGAAGATGTGAAATTTTTTTTATGTTGTGCAAAAATTAAGACCTGGAAGTATTATGCTGCTCAGACAATAAGACGTGAAGGTTTATGTACTGTAGGCATTAAGACGTGAAGGTTTAATGTACTGTAGGCATTAAGACGTGAAGGTTTATGTACTGTAGGCATTAAGACGTGAAGGTTTATGTACTGTAGGCATTAAGACGTGAAGGTTTATGTACTGTAGGCATTAAGACGTGAAGGTTTTATGTACTGTAGGCATTAAGACGTGAAGGTTTATGTACTGTAGGCATTAAGACGTGAAGGTTTTATGTACTGTAGGCATTAAGACGTGAAGGTTTATGTACTGTAGGCATTAAGACGTGAAGGTTTTATGTACTGTAGGCATTAAGACGTGAAGGTTTATGTACTGTAGGCATTAAGACGTGAAGGTTTTATGTGCTGTAGGCATTAAGACGTGAAGGTTTATGTACTGTAGGCATTAAGACGTGAAGTTTTTATGTTCTGTAGGCAATAAGACGTGAAGTTTTTATGTACTGTAGGCAATAAGACGTGAAGGTTTTATGTACTGTAGGCATTAAGACGTGAAGGTTTTATGTGCTGTAGGCATTAAGACGTGAAGGTTTTATGTACTGTAGGCATTAAGACGTGAAGGTTTTATGTGCTGTAGGCATTAAGACGTGAAGGTTTTATGTACTGTAGGCATTAAGACGTGAAGGTTTTATGTGCTGTAGGCAATAAGACGTGAAGGTTTTATGCCACATAGGATTTCAGAAGATTGGGTATTATACAGGCGCTGAGATGCGAGGCATTCATGCCACATAGTCCTTAGACGGGAACGTTTCGGGCCACGGAACCGAAAAGACGCGGAGGTTTGATGTTATGGAGGTGTGATGACGGGTTTTGTGATGTTGTTGACCAGCCATGTTTCAACATCAGAGTGGTCTAATTACTGGCACGTTTTGTATGAGGGTGATGCTTTGATCATCGGCCCTTTTATACTAATTCAAAGACTAGGAACTGCTGAGCACAATGGCGACAAACACTGGATAGATTACTGTTAATATTATTTTATGTTATTAAAATAACCGCTTTTTCAGATTCCAGTTTGTAATTCATATATATATATTATATACAATTTTTCGTGGTCACTCACTCTCTAAAAGCGATCCGTACGGTGGTTTGTGGCATTTGCTGGAGTGGTTAATTAAGAGAGTGCATTACGTTGATTAGTGAGTCATATTACCATACGCCGTCGGCTGGGCCAACAGTGAGGATGGGAGACTTCATCTTGTGGTTGAGAGGATGAAGGACAATCTTCCTTTGTGGACTAATGAAAGAAAATTAGTCGAATTCGTCACGCACGCAACACATGCCTCCAGCCTTCTCCACGGCCTACACACGGCGTGGGCCGGGACATCGGTCTGCCATTGTGTTTAATGCAGATTATAGAGTATGTACGTAAGGGGGCGTATTACCAAGGAATTATCAGACATTTTGCCTGCAAAATACGTTTATCACTTCATTTCATCACTTATTTTCGTGTAAAGTAGATTCTATACGTGACGTAATACTGAGTATTAATGACATCGCTACTGTTTTAGTCGGCCAACTGAAGATCAAAGACTTCCTTATTTTTCCAAGATGGAGGGAGTGTGAGCGGGTCAGGCACCGTGAAACACCAAGAGTGTACATTACTCCTCAGTACTGTACAGCTTGGTCGTCGCTAAGGCGCCCTGGTGGGGGCCGGCTGCTGGGGGACTCATGTAATTCATATGAGTAAGGAATGAACTGGGTTTTTTTTTTCCATCAGTCGTATTCGTGGGGGCTCTGGGGAGGTCAGGATATATTTTATTGAAATGTCCTAATGACCTTTCCCGGGGTCTTTAGAAACACACACACACACACACACACACACACACACACACACACACACACACGCACACACACACACACATGCTCAACTTTCCTGCCTTAGCAAGGTTAGGTTAGAAACAAATGGCTGAACCTTTCAAAAACTGCTGCCGAATTTTGGAGAGTTGCAATACAGGAGGGGGTGAATTTTTTTTCTTCAGACCCCCCCCCCCTCCCCCGCACCCGCCCCTCTTAAGTCGCCTCCCGCAGCGCCCTTGAGATGACGTGGATAGCCCTCTGTCCCCTGTGTGTGTGTGTGTGTGTGTGAATCATTTACTCTACTTGCATAAAAATTGTACCTTGGAGAACACGAGTGACGACCTTGGCAGTGCACACTACACGTGAGACAGCAGAGGGGAGCTCCGACCAATAAGTCTGGCAGACTTTCTTCCTGCTTAAGCGCGCGCCCCTCCCGCTCGCCGCTCTGGTTAACTGCCTACACTCGTTACACTCTGTGCTCCCAACACCGCCGCGCCCTCATCCACGCCAGTCATGAACACGCCCCAGCTGGCCTTGAACACGCCCAACAATACCCTTGAACACACGCCCACTACCCTTGAACACGCCACGCCCCCCTCTCCGGAACCCGTGACGTTGCCCGTCCATATTGGCCAGTGTTCGCTGAAAGGGAAGTGGTGGCACAGCGCTGGTCTGATCAGACACGTTTGGTCCAGCGGAAGTTCAATATAATATTGCACCGAGGGTCTTGTATACAGTGGATATTTAGTGTCTTCAACACCTGTAGATGGTGGTCAAATGGTTTTTAAATGGTGGTCATTGAAGAGGCTGACGGGCCGTCAGTGACCCTGGCAGATAATAGGCTCAGAGCACAAATATTATCAACGAACCAACAACAAAAAACGTTAAATTTAAGTAGTCTTTCTTTTCGCTGTTATTTTTCACTTCAGGTATGGATTCTGACCAAGTGACCTGAGTTGTTCGTCATCGCTAAATCTTAACAGTATTAGCAAGTGCTGGGCTGGGTAGTGACGGGTAGGTGGGTGGGGTTACGGGCCTTCTGTGTAAAAACAGTGGTCCGGGCTAGGCTAAGGCCGGACGAATCGTGAACAAGAGAACGTTGAACATCAAGAATAAAAAAAAATCTGTAAGTCTTTTCTCTATCAGCGTGAGATTGCGCACGGTCATAAAGCCTCGTAAGACATTTATTTATACCATGAGGTTAGTTTAAGTGTAGGTAAGTGGGTAATGAGAATTTCCACGTTAAGCAGAATGGTTCGCATGTGTTCTGAAGGCACACCCAACTCCCGCTGAGTGGGTAAGTGAACCTTGCGTCCCTATTCAATCTTTCACTTCCACACAAAAGGCCGCCATTACGCTCAATCTCCCGCCATTCCTGCAGCGGCATCTGCCGGAGGGACCCCAAGGCGGTAAACCTCTCTCTCACCGAATATCCACCAGTTGCTGCCTCCCCACGTCCGAGTCTTCCTGCCCCAATAAGCCATCTGAAGTTCACATTTGATCGACTGCCATCCTTAATACCTTCACTCCCACACTAACACAAAAGTTGGCTTTCAAACGCGAGTCTCTCTAGTAACAGCTTTTCACCAAACAGATAGCTTATCAAGATCATATACTTTTACATTTTCTAAAAATTCCTCGAGTCAATGTCTTTGCTCCTTGTCTGTTTGTCATCCACTAGACAGAGCGCCTCCACTTTCATTTTAACCATTGTTCTGCTTAACACTAATAATCATTCGGCCATACTTATTGAACAGCGGTCTAGAATATACAGGAATGTCATAGACTTTCAACCCTTCACTGTAAACATTAACAAATGCACTAGAACTTCCCTCTTATTTAAACGTAATAGCCCTGCCATTCCCTCCCTCCTACGTGTGATATTAGAGCATTATTATACACACACCCAACCCATCTCTTGACTCACCGAACAAAACAGCATCACGCAAAAAAATCGTAACGCATACTTTAACCCCCCGAGTAAGACAATACGGCCCACAAACACGACTGTACGACCTTTGGTTATGGTTGGCCTGGTCTTTGGCTTAAACCATAAGAGTCGGGTCTGTGGCCAGGCCATCACACTCAAGGGTCGTGCCTTCGTGATCAAGGGTCGTACCGCTGTGATCAAGGGTCGTATCGGCGAGGTCAGTGGGTTTAACTACGCGTAATTGTCAAGATAACGAAACTTAGTGTGAGGCAACATCACCCACCAGCAGCCAGGGGGTCACATCTTTCACACAGCTCACAGCCATGGTTCCAACCGTACCCTGGGCTGGCCCATTCACACACTCATTTCCCGTACCACCCCATCAGCAACCCATTCATACCCCCATCTCCCGTTCCACCCCATCAGTAACCCATTCGCACCCCCATCTCCCATACCACCCCACCAGCAACCCATTCACACACACACACACACATTTACTTGAGGATGTGCTTTCTTTTAATCCATCAAGACTCCATGTCACACTTTTATCTAAATTCATTATTAGAATAGATAAGCATGCACCCTTCTTCCCCGAATTCCTCCTTGATCCTAGGTATTCAGATGCCTTCTATTTTGTCCATACGACCCAGGAGTGGGAAAAATGGACGCTAAACAAAGACTGGTCTTCCCTCCCCCGAAAATGTTGACAAATTAGTTTAATCCATAACTTACACCTTATCATTTCAAATAAATAAGTACGACGTTGACCTAGTCCATTACTTTATCACTTAAGATAAATAATTACGACGTGGACCTGTTCATTTACAAGCTTTGTAGTATTCCACGTATTTGACATCTATTTACGTTTGTTTTGGATGCATTGTTTAAACTATTTAGTGGAAAAAGCTGAATATTTCAATGTGTTTTTTTTCCATCTGAAGCGCAAGTAGGTAATGAATAATGAAGTACATGAAGTGTAATACTGCAGGGTCATTAATATTATCAGTTGCCTTAAGTACAACATTTAGACCTCGAATTCGTATGTAACTTGATGAATAGCATCCTTGATAAGATTTTATAGAAATCCAGAATACTACCAGAAATTAAATGGCTTAAAATTAAGGTGTAGTTCAGAATATATCATAAAGAAAATCAGAAAGGAATGCTGAACGATATATATTAATCTAGTATCTTTCAAAATGATATCCAAGAATAGTAGGTATTATATTATTAATTGACTGAAATGTACAGTTGCTGCGTCGCCCAGTAATAAGACTAATTAGCAAACGTAATAACATGTAATTACACCTTGGGTTAATAAGACAAAGCCAGCCTACAACGCACAGGTGGTAGATCCATGATTAGCTAGCATGGTGGACAATATCTCTAAATATGGTTCTTAAGAAACCATGTTTGAACAAATAAGGCAAAACTGAAAGACATTTAGTTTATTTAAAACTGTCTTGGGACCCCTTTCTTAAAAAGGAACCTGGAATTACTCTTAACTCCAAGACAAAACTAAAAAAACAAATTAACATGGCTTCAGTACCATGATTGTAAATCCTACACTAAAATGGTATGTAGGAACGACATATGCCTCATTTGTTTAGTATTTGATTTCAAAATAGTTTTATGATATATAAGGAAAAACTGGAGAGACAGCGGCTGTGCCTGTAAGCAGCGCAGGACGCGCGCTGAAAAATTTAGACGATCCCGGTACCGTGTTACAGCCAGTAACACTTAACTACGCATAGAAAACTTGTTCCCACGGAGTACTCGCTTTATCTTGTATCCTTTTTAGACACTGAAATTCGTAGTCATCAGTCCTCTCAATATATTTACCCTGCAGCCATGAGGACTTCATTTGTATTCAATTTGTGTTCAATTCTTCTCGTCCATCTCATTCCCTATTCTGCCCACGTCTCATACTGCCTTTTCACATGTATCACATCTATGTTCTTGCCTCCGTTGTTATGCCATCTACACTTCTTCCCATTTTGCTTTCTTCTTCTTACTCCCTACATCACTGAAGCTCTGGCCTTTCAGTATATTTCATAGCTTTTAGCAGCAGAATTCGTCGTATCTATAGTACAGTAAGAGCACGTGTTCATACACATGTTCGAATGCCTACCTCTTCACTGATATTATGCGGGATATTAACAGTTTCTTACTACATTCCTAAATCAACTTTTTTTTTTTCAAAATCCTAAATACTTTGCCAAGCTACAGGAAAAAAATAAACCAGAGATTCAAGTTCAGACAGAAGTCATGAGAGAATACGAGGATTCGGATGTGGGCGTCACATATGCTAAGCATGAAGCTGGCCCGACCCTCAGCTTAAGCTGAAATACCAACCACACGTCAGACATGGTCTATCTTTGTATAAATTACAGATAATGGAACTATACATTTATTCTTTGATAATTTGGTGTACTCACAAGTATAAAACTATTGGGAAAAAATCAAATTTTCAAGTAGTCTGAAGATATATTTGCTTCGTTTAATGCTTGTCCTTCTCGTTCTTCACGGTAATGCCAGGTAAGAAAATAGTGTTCCACGTTCATTTCATATGGTCTTAGCGGCATTGGCGCCCCAGTGGAGCCATCTTAATTCTGATCATACCTGATTTTATGCTATATGCTATGTACGGTCACGCAGACTCCACACATGAATGACATATATCATGTTATCAACTTATGTATCATCAGGATTGAGCAATATCCGCTACGTCCCGCCTCCTTTTACAGCTATTAGACATCTGTGAAAAATTATGAATGTTTTATTTGGATAGTTCCTATAACATCTCCGTTACCTTGGTAACAACTCTACTGAGAGATGTAATTGGTTGAAGAATACGTTGAAGCCTTGATTTTCGCTCTGTTAATTGGCTTACTTAACATGGAGTTTTGATTGAGGAATAGATAAACTCAAAGGGTTCTTTATGTACTCGCAAACTGTTAAAATACAAGAGTTACCCTTTGCTGTATAATAGAAAACGGATATATATATATATATATATATATATATATATATATATATATATATATATATATATATATATATATATATATATATATATATATATATGTGTGTGTGTGTGTGTGTGTGATTCTTATTTGCTGTACGCCATTTGCTTTCAGATTTTTATCTCTATAAATTAATGTAAAGTCGAATTCCGTCTTACGCACTGCACTTACGGGTCAAGCTGAACGTGTATATTAGAACCCTTCAGCACAGTGGTAACGACCCTTTGGAATTGGTGTCATGACCATTGACTTGAGCCTTGTATGGGCCGGGTCAAAGATCAGGTCATCGTGCCCAAGGGTTATACCATTGTGCTAGAGGTACGTGGTGAAAACGTGCACCAGGGTCGTAACTATGTGCTCCAAGGTCGTATTTGCCGTGGTTAATGGTCGTAACCTTGAGTCCAGGATCCTGCCGTTGTGCCAGAGGATCGTAGCCTAGTGGTCCAAGGTCGTATTCGTCGTGTTAAAGGGTCGTAACCTTGTGCTCCATGGTAGTGTTGTCGTGCTCAAGGGTCGTAACCCCGTGCTCCATGATTGACGTGCCAATTAAGAAACCATCGGCTCTTAATTGTAAACAACACTCCTATCCTGAACAGAAAATGGGAGTTTCGCCTCATGCCCAGTAAGAAATATATCGATCGCGGGTCTGTTCCCATAAGGCTTTATATTTCTTCCTCCACTATGAATTAAGAAGTAGATCCATTTACCCTAATTTTAGTAGGAAAGTTAGAAATATATATTCATCCATAGAACTACATATTCACCCTTTAAACATAAATAGGGGGCATTTTGATGAAAAAAGGGGGGCCTTGGCTCTAATGAACATACACATAATAAAAGGTTTTGTAGAACTAGAACATTTAATGAAGAAAGACGACTTCCAAGGATCATTAAGAGTGCAGAACAAAAAACTGACATTGGGAACAAATGTCGGCATTCAACACACTCACGAAGACCCCAACAAAGCACCTAAAGAAAACGGGAGGTTTACTCCTTGCTATATAGGACGTCCCTTTGTGCATAAGTTTTCCTTCCACTTTATCTCGTGTAGTAACACTTAAAGGATACATATGCATATATCCTCAAACTACCCTGCAGTCGTTGTTCAACCAAGGCTCGAGTATTAACGACGTATCCTGCAAGAAAGACGACGTTGTCCATTTACGTAAATGCCATCGCTATTTCTTCTCCCGTGATCGCGTAGGGAGGGTCCCGGATGGACGGGTTTTTTCCCCCCTCCCTCCTCCTCCTCCTCCTCAGACTTGTGCAGTCACTGACCCCTGGCTGGCGTGTCCCAGGCCCGCCGTACTCCTGTTGCTGTTGAGTACCTGAGGAGAGAGAGAGAGAGAGAGAGAGAGAGAGAGAGAGAGAGAGAGAGAGAGAGAGAGAGAGAGAATCCTCGCTTCTCTTATCCGACATCCGGGGAACTAAGACTCCCATGTGATCTTTCGTAGTTTACAGAAGGCAGTTCCTTTTAACCTGTGAGAGAGAGAGAGAGAGAGAGAGAGAGAGAGAGAGAGAGAGAGAGAGAGAGAGAGAGAGAGAGAGAGAAGAAGAAACTATTCTATGGAAAATGGTTTTGTGATGCAAAACCCGTCGCTAGGACTAGCCGAGTCTACGCGAGTCGCGGCGTTTCTCCGGCTTCATGCAACGGTTAATTGTATCCTACGTGTGCGTATCGCTTAGTGTTAACTGAGACACTTTCAGTCCTTTTGAATCTCGGGTTTACAAACTATCCGAGTCATGGCACCGTGAAAGAAGGTCACGTTGCGCTTGGTGTCAAGAGCTGATAATAAGATATTGTGGGGAATCAGACCTCCTCCCTCCACCGGACAATGGTTGGCTCTCACGACGGGAGTTCTTCATCGGAGGTGCACGGTAAACATGAGTGAGGTCACGCAGGCACGGCAGGTCACATTGAACCTTCCCTTAACGTATACTGCGTGAAGCATGTAGTTCCCACGCTTGCAACCCCATCTCAGCATTGTGTACTGGTCCTCCCAGGATAGACTTGGCACCAGCCCACACGGGATTTGGCATCAGCCCACACGAGAGGGACTTGGCACCAGTCCACACGGGAGGGACTTGGCACCAGCTCACACGGGAGAATTGGCACCGCCTCACACGGTTGGGACCTGGCACCAGCCCACCCCAGAGGGACTTGGCACTAAAGCCACATGCTTGGGACCTGGCACCAGTATCACACGGGAGGGATGTGGCACCAGTCCACACGGCAGATACTTGACACGTGGGGGAGGGACGTGGCACCAGGCCGGGGGGGGGGGGGGGGGGGAGAGGTAGACTCATCATCAATATTCTCTTGTCAGGAGCGGAGGAACCCCGTGACGTCACGGCCGGAGTTCTGAGCGAGGTAAAATGTCAGCCTCGTACAAGCTTAATGACTGACATTTGACTTGCTATCTCGTCCTGCACGTGTGATAGATGTGGAATAATGCAGTGGATTTAGTAGAACGGGGTATATGGGCGTTGCAGTGGGAGATGTAGTGTTGTGATCGGACCCCGTGTAGTGGTGAGTACCACACAGTAGTGTTGGATGATACTGCCAGATGCAGTGTTGCTGAGTGTGGAATGACGTAGGAGCGGTGGGTTATGGCACGATGTGTGGGGTTAGACGTCCCGTGATGTCGTGGGAGGTACGAGGGTAGTGTGGCAGTTGAGCCATGTTGAAATATTAAATACATCGAGCGTCAGGTGGCCTAAGATGCTGATCGTAATGGTGGATGTTTCATGATTTAATAAGAGCAACATTCGACGTGATGTGCAGATGTAGGGCAATGTTACACAACCACATACGTTGCTACGGACGTTGAGTCAGCATTTCTTGCTCGAGTTAGCATATATATATATATATATATATATATATATATATATATATATATATATATATATATATATATATATCGTAAAATTGAGCGCTTAACCACATATTTAATATTAATTATAATTAATTATATTAATATGCTAATTACTCGATTAATTACACGAATCTTAAGGTTATAACCAAAGATTGTCATTCAACACACGTAAAAGGATCTATGCTGAAATTTTCAGGAAAATCTATTTTTTTAAAAAAAACAAGAAAAATCCTAGGCCTTGGGTAATATTTTGCTCAGATTTTCAAGTTCTTCAGATTTTAATGAAACTCAGGGTATATGTGGTATTCTATATGGTGATTAAGGATATCGAGTCAAAAGACTGCATTTCGTAAAATTGAGCGCTTAACCACATATTTAATATTAATTATAATTAATTATATTAATATGCTAATTACTCGACTAATTACACGAATCTTAAGGTTATAACCAAAGATTGTCATTCAACACACGTAAAAGGATCTATGCTGAAATTTTCAGGAAAATCTATTTTTTTCAAAAAAATCAAGAAAAATCCTAGGCTATAGCCTTGGGTAATATTTTGCTCAGATTTTCAAGTTCTTCAGATTTTAATGAAACTCAGGGTATATGTGGTATTCTATATGGTGATTAAGGATATCGAGTCAAAAGACTGCATTTCGTAAAATTGAGCGCTTAACCACATATTTAATATTAATTATAATTAATTATATTAATATGCTAATTACTCGACTAATTACACGAATCTTAAGGTTATAACCAAAGATTGTCATTCAACACACGTACAAGGATCTATGCTGAAATTTTCAGGAAAATCTATTTTTTCAAAAAAATCAAGAAAAATCCTAGGCTATAGCCTTGGGTAATATTTTGCTCAGATTTTCAAGTTCTTCAGATTTTAATGAAACTCAGGGTATATGTGGTATTCTATATGGTGATTAAGGATATCGAGTCAAAAGACTGCATTTCGTAAAATTGAGCGCTTAACCACATATTTAATATTAATTGTAATTAATTATATTAATATGCTAATTACTCGACTAATTACACGAATCTTAAGGTTATAACCAAAGATTGTCATTCAACACACGTACAAGGATCTATGCTGAAATTTTCAGGAAAATCTATTTTTTCAAAAAATCAAGAAAAATCCTAGGCTATAGCCTTGGGTAATATTTTGCTCAGATTTTCAAGTTCTTCAGATTTTAATGAAACTCAGGGTATATGTGGTATTCTATATGGTGATTAAGGATATCGAGTCAAAAGACTGCATTTCGTAAAATTGAGCGCTTAACCACATATTTAATATTAATTATAATTAATTATATTAATATGCTAATTACTCGACTAATTACACAAATCTTAAGGTTATAACCAAAGATTGTCATTCAACACACGTAAAAGGATCTATGCTGCAATTTTCAGGAAAATCTACTTTTTCAAAAAAATCAAGAAAAATCCTAGGCTATAGCCTTGGGTAATATTTTGCTCAGATTTTCAAGTTCTTCAGATTTTAATGAAACTCAGGGTATATGTTGTATTCTATATGGTGATTAAGGATATCGAGTCAAAAGACTGCATTTCGTAAAATTGAGCGCTTAACCACATATTTAATATTAATTATAATTAATTATATTAATATGCTAATTACTCGACTAATTACACAAATCTTAAGGTTATAACCAAAGATTGTCATTCAACACACGTCCAAGGATCTATGCTGAAATTTTCAGGAAAATCTATTTTTTCAAAAAAATCAAGAAAAATCCTAGGCTATAGCCTTGGGTAATATTTTGCTCAGATTTTCAAGTTCTTCAGATTTTAATGAAACTCAGGGTATATGTGGTATTCTATATGGTGATTAAGGATATCGAGTCAAAAGACTGCATTTCGTAAAATTGAGCGCTTAACCACATATTTAATATTAATTGTAATTAATTATATTAATATGCTAATTACTCGACTAATTACACGAATCTTAAGGTTATAACCAAAGATTGTCATTCAACACACGTACAAGGATCTATGCTGAAATTTTCAGGAAAATCTATTTTTTCAAAAAATATAATTAATATTAAATATGTGGTTAAGCGCTCAATTTTACGAAATGCAGTCTTTTGACTCGATATCCTTAATCACCATATAGAATACCACATATACCCTGAGTTTCATTAAAATCTGAAGAAACTCAGGGTATATGTGGTATTCTATATGGTGATTAAGGATATCGAGTCAAAAGACTGCATTTCGTAAAATTGAGCGCTTAACCACATATTTAATATTAATTATAATTGATTATATTAATATGCTAATTACTCGACTAATTACACGAATCTTAAGGTTATAACCAAAGTTTGTCATTCAACACACGTATAAGGATCTATGCTGAAATTTTCAGGAAAATCTATTTTTTCAAAAAAATCAAGAAAAATCCTAGGCTATAGCCTTGGGTAATATTTTGCTCAGATTTTCAAGTTCTTCAGATTTTAATGAAACTCAGGGTATATGTGGTATTCTATATGGTGATTAAGGATATCGAGTCAAAAGACTGCATTTCGTAAAATTGAGCGCTTAACCACATATTTAATATTAATTGTAATTAATTATATTAATATGCTAATTACTCGACTAATTACACGAATCTTAAGGTTATAACCAAAGATTGTCATTCAACACACGTACAAGGATCTATGCTGAAATTTTCAGGAAAATCTATTTTTTCAAAAAAATCAAGAAAAATCCTAGGCTATAGCCTTGGGTAATATTTTGCTCAGATTTTCAAGTTCTTCAGATTTTAATGAAACTCAGGGTATATGTGGTATTCTATATGGTGATTAAGGATATCGAGTCAAAAGACTGCATTTCGTAAAATTGAGCGCTTAACCACATATTTAATATTAATTGTAATTAATTATATTAATATGCTAATTACTCGACTAATTACACGAATCTTAAGGTTATAACCAAAGATTGTCATTCAACACACGTACAAGGATCTATGCTGAAATTTTCAGGAAAATCTATTTTTTCAAAAAAATCAAGAAAAATCCTATTGGGTAATATTTTGCTCAGATTTTCAAGTTCTTCAGATTTTAATGAAACTCAGGGTATATGTGGTATTCTATATGGTGATTAAGGATATCGAGTCAAAAGACTGCATTTCGTAAAATTGAGCGCTTAACCACATATTTGATATTAATTATTAATTATATTAATATGCTAATTACTCGACTAATTACACAAATCTTAAGGTTATAACCAAAGATTGTCATTCAACACACGTACAAAAATCTATGCTGAAATTTTCAGGAAAATCTATTTTTTCAAAAAACTCATGAAAAATCCTAGGCTATAGCCTTGGGTAATATTTTGCTCAGATTTTCAAGTTCTTCAGATTTTAATGAAACTCAGGGTATATGTGGTATTCTATATGGTGATTAAGGATATCGAGTCAAAAGACTGCATTTCGTAAAATTGAGCGCTTAACCACCTATTAAATATTAATTATAATTGATTATATTAATATGCTAATTACTCGACTAATTACACGAATCTTAAGGTTATAACCAAAGATTGTCATTCAACACACGTACAAGGATCTATGCTGAAATTTTCAGGAAAATCTATTTTTTCAAAAAAATCAAGAAAAATCCTAGGCTATAGCCTTGGGTAATATTTTGCTCAGATTTTCAAGTTCTTCAGATTTTAATGAAACTCAGGGTATATGTGGTATTCTATATGGTGATTAAGGATATCGAGTCAAAAGACTGCATTTCGTAAAATTGAGCGCTTAACCACATATTTAATATTAATTATAATTGATTATATTAATATGCTAATTACTCGACTAATTACACAAATCTTAAGGTTATAACCAAAGATTGTCATTCAACACACGTAAAAGGATCTATGCTGCAATTTTCAGGAAAATCTACTTTTTCAAAAAAATCAAGAAAAATCCTAGGCTATAGCCTTGGGTAATATTTTGCTCAGATTTTCAAGTTCTTCAGATTTTAATGAAACTCACGGTATATGTTATATTCTATATGGTGATTAAGGATATCGAGTCAAAAGACTGCATTTCGTAAAATTGAGCGCTTAACCACATATTTAATATTAATTATAATTAATTATATTAATATGCTAATTACTCGACTAATTACACGAATCTTAAGGTTATAACCAAAGATTGTCATTCAACACACGTACAAGGATCTATGCTGAAATTTTCAGGAAAATCTATTTTTTCAAAAAAATCAAGAAAAATCCTAGGCTATAGCCTTGGGTAATATTTTGCTCAGATTTTCAAGTTCTTCAGATTTTAATGAAACTCAGGGTATATGTTGTATTCTATATGGTGATTAAGGATATCGAGTCAAAAGACTGCATTTCGTAAAATTGAGCGCTTAACCACATATTTAATATTAATTATAATTAATTATATTAATATGCTAATTACTCGACTAATTACACGAATCTTAAGGTTATAACCAAAGATTGTCATTCAACACACGTACAAGGATCTATGCTGAAATTTTCAGGAAAAATCTATTTTTTCAAAAAAATCAAGAAAAATCCTAGGCCTTGGGTAATATTTTGCTCAGATTTTCAAGTTCTTCAGATTTTAATGAAACTCAGGGTATATGTGGTATTCTATATGGTGATTAAGGATATCGAGTCAAAAGACTGCATTTCGTAAAATTGAGCGCTTAACCACATATTTAATATTAATTATAATTGATTATATTAATATGCTAATTACTCGACTAATTACACGAATCTTAAGGTTATAACCAAAGTTTGTCATTCAACACACGTACAAGGATCTATGCTGAAATTTTCAGGAAAATCTATTTTTTCAAAAAAATCAAGAAAAATCCTAGGCTATAGCCTTGGGTAATATTTTGCTCAGATTTTCAAGTTCTTCAGATTTTAATGAAACTCAGGGTATATGTGGTATTCTATATGGTGATTAAGGATATCGAGTCAAAAGACTGCATTTCGTAAAATTGAGCGCTTAACCACATATTTAATATTAATTGTAATTAATTATATTAATATGCTAATTACTCGACTAATTACACGAATCTTAAGGTTATAACCAAAGATTGTCATTCAACACACGTACAAGGATCTATGCTGAAATTTTCAGGAAAATCTATTTTTTCAAAAAAATCAAGAAAAATCCTAGGCTATAGCCGTGGGTAATATTTTGCTCAGATTTTCAAGTTCTTCAGATTTTAATGAAACTCAGGGTATATGTGGTATTCTATATGGTGATTAAGGATATCGAGTCAAAAGACTGCATTTCGTAAAATTGAGCGCTTAACCACATATTTAATATTAATTATAATTAATTATATTAATATGCTAATTACTCGACTAATTACACAAATCTTAAGGTTATAACCAAAGATTGTCATTCAACACACGTACAAGGATCTATGCTGAAATTTTCAGGAAAATCTATTTTTTCAAAAAAATCATGAAAAATCCTAGGCCTTGGGTAATATTTTGCTCAGATTTTCAAGTTCTTCAGATTTTAATGAAACTCAGGGTATATGTGGTATTCTATATGGTGATTAAGGATATCGAGTCAAAAGACTGCATTTCGTAAAATTGAGCGCTTAACCACATATTTAATATTAATTATAATTAATTATATTAATATGCTAATTACTCGACTAATTACACGAATCTTAAGGTTATAACCAAAGATTGTCATTCAACACACGTACAAGGATCTATGCTGAAATTTTCAGGAAAATCTATTTTTTCAAAAAAATCAAGAAAATCCTAGGCTATAGCCTTGGGTAATATTTTGCTCAGATTTTCAAGTTCTTCAGATTTTAATGAAACTCAGGGTATATGTGGTATTCTATATGGTGATTAAGGATATCGAGTCAAAAGACTGCATTTCGTAAAATTGAGCGCTTAACCACCTATTAATATTAATTATAATTGATTATATTAATATGCTAATTACTCGACTAATTACACGAATCTTAAGGTTATAACCAAAGATTGTCATTCAACACACGTACAAGGATCTATGCTGAAATTTTCAGGAAAATCTATTTTTTCAAAAAAATCAAGAAAAATCCTAGGCTATAGCCTTGGGTAATATTTTGCTCAGATTTTCAAGTTCTTCAGATTTTAATGAAACTCAGGGTATATGTGGTATTCTATATGGTGATTAAGGATATCGAGTCAAAAGACTGCATTTCGTAAAATTGAGCGCTTAACCACATATTTAATAGTTAATTTAGTTAATATGCTAATTACTCGACTAATGAACAAATCTTAAGGTTATACCAAAGATGTCTTCACACACTAAAAGATCTGCATTTTCGAAATCATTTTTCAAAAAAATAAAAAATCCTAGCTATAGCTGGTAATATTTGCTCAATTTTCAGTCTATTTTAATGAACTATATTGTTTCTATAGATATTTTTTTTTTTTTTTTTTTTTTTTTTTTTTTTTTTTTTTTTTTTTTTTTTTTTTTTTTTTTTTTTTTTTTTTTTTTTTTTTTTTTTTTTTTTTTTTTTTTTTTTTTTTTTTTTTTTTTTTTTTTTTTCCCCCCCCCCCCCCCCCCCCCCCCCCCCCCCCCCCCCCCCCCCCCCCCCCCCCCCCCCCCCCCCCCCCCCCCCCCCCCCCCCCCCCCCCCCCCCCCCCCCCCCCCCCCCCCCCCCCCCCCCCCCCCCCCCCCCCCCCCCCCCCAGTCAAAAGACTGCATTTCGTAAAATTGAGCGCTTAACCACATATTTAATATTTTTTTTTTTTTTTTTTTTTTTTTTTTTTTTTTTTTTTTTTTTTTTTTTTTTTTTTTTTTTTTTTTTTTTTTTTTTTTTTTTTTTTTTTTTTTTTTTTTTTTTTTTTTTTTTTTTTTTTTTTTTTTTTTTTTTTTTTTTTTCCCCCCCCCCCCCCCCCCCCCCCCCCCCCCCCCCCCCCGAGTCAAAAGACTGCATTTCGTAAAATTGAGCGCTTAACCACATATTTAATATTAATTATAAATTAATTATATTAATATGCTAATTACTCGACTAATTACACAAATCTTAAGGTTATAACCAAAGATTGTCATTCAACACACGTAAAAGGATCTATGCTGAAATTTTCAGGAAAATCTACTTTTTCAAAAAAATCAAGAAAAATCCTAGGCTATAGCCTTGGGTAATATTTTGCTCAGATTTTCACGTTCTTCAGATTTTAATGAAACTCAGGGTATATGTTGTATTCTATATGGTGATTAAGGATATCGAGTCAAAAGACTGCATTTCGTAAAATTGAGCGCTTAACCACATATTTAATATTAATTATAATTAATTATATTAATATGCTAATTACTCGACTACTTACACGAATCTTAAGGTTATAACCAAAGATTGTCATTCAACACACGTACAAGGATCTATGCTGAAATTTTCAGAAAAATCTATTTTTTCAAAAAAATCAAGAAAAATCCTAGGCTATAGCCTTGGGTAATATTTTGCTTAGATGTTCAAGTTCTTCAGATTTTAATGAAACTCAGGGTATATGTGGTATTCTATATGGTGATTAAGGATATCGAGTCAAAAGACTGCATTTCGTAAAATTGAGCGCTTAACCACATATTTAATATTAATTGTAATTAATTATATTAATATGCTAATTACTCGACTAATTACACGAATCTTAAGGTTATAACCAAAGATTGTCATTCAACACACGTACAAGGATCTATGCTGAAATTTTCAGGAAAATCTATTTTTTCAAAAAAATCAAGAAAAATCCTAGGCTATAGCCTTGGGTAATATTTTGCTCAGATTTTCAAGTTCTTCAGATTTTAATGAAACTCAGGGTATATGTGGTATTCTATATGGTGATTAAGGATATCGAGTCAAAAGACTGCATTTCGTAAAATTGAGCGCTTAACCACATATTTAATATTAATTATAATTAATTATATTAATATGCTAATTACTCGACTAATTACACGAATCTTAAGGTTATAACCAAAGATTGTCATTCAACACACGTAAAAGGATCTATGCTGAAATTTTCAGGAAAATCTATTTTTTCAAAAAAAATCAAGAAAAATCCTAGGCTATAGCCTTGGGTAATATTTTGCTCAGATTTTCAAGTTCTTCAGATTTTAATGAAACTCAGGGTATATGTGGTATTCTATATGGTGATTAAGGATATCGAGTCAAAAGACTGCATTTCGTAAATTGAGCGCTTAACCACATATTTAATATTATTATAATTAATTATATTAATATGCTAATTACTCGACTAATTACACGAATCTTAGGTTATAACCAAAGATTGTCATTCAAACACACGTACAAGGATCTATGCTGAAATTTTCAGGAAAATCTATTTTTTTCAAAAAAATCAAGAAAAATCCTAGGCTATAGCCTTGGGTAATATTTTGCTCAGATTTTCAAGTTCTTCAGATTTTAATGAAACTCAGGGTATATGTGGTATTCTATATGGTGATTAAGGATATCGAGTCAAAAGACTGCATTTCGTAAAATTGAGCGCTTAACCACATATTTAATATTAATTATAATTAATTATATTAATATGCTAATTACTCGACTAATTACACAATCTTAAGGTTATAACCAAAGATTATCATTCAAACACAGTACAAGATCTATGCTGAAATTTTCAGGAAAATCTATTTTTCAAAAAATCATGAAAAATCCTAGGCTATAGCCTTAGGTAATATTTTGCTCAGATTTTCAAGTTCTTCAGATTTTAATGAAACTCAGGG